>NC_134406.1:245704972-246004972 GCF_038048845.1 Mixophyes fleayi
CCTATACCCTTGACCCAATCGGCCAGGTACAGCCATGAAAATTATCCTTCTAGATAAGCATCTCCAGTGTGCTCCCTTAAAAATTTATATTTCATGTCTTATTTTTTTGTAAGTGTTCATCAATTATTTTCTCTGGATCAGCTGTGTCATTAGTTAAAAAGGTGCAACCCTGGGCTTCAATTTGAATATTTAGGGTCAGGCACTACCCGCCAGACTAAGCTGTCAGGTAGTCCAATATTAACCTATTGTCTTGTGTAAATGTAATAATGTGTTGGGCCACAATCCTCACAAATACATTTCTGCATTGGGTGTAAACCCCTACAGTCATGGGTTGCTCTTTTCTTTATTTGGTTCGGTTAAACTGTCATATTAGAATTTTCTAATTATGTATAATGATCTCTACCTTACTATTGGCATGAGTCTGGTTCTTCCAGACCTGGCTTTCCTTTCTAGACTAGTACACATCTACAGCGTACAGCAAAGGAAAATAACGTGCAATCAATATTCCTTCTGCTAATATCAACAAACTCCAATCTCTGGTGTCCCTTGGATCTTTAAAAAACGTGTAAAATACATTTCACTCAGACTCCCCTTGTCTGAAGATCTTAACATATATCCGTGAACATGAGAGGCTCTGGGGCCTCTTGTGCTTCCTTTTTGTCTTCTATCTATGGATTTCTTAGGGATGGAAAAAAGGAAAGGGAGGAAGAAAATACACAGTGCGCTCAGCAAGTGTTATATGTCACTTATTTCACAATAGAAGGGAATGTCCATTGTGCTGTATATCTTCATATTTAGTAAATCTGGTCGGTAACAAATGTTTTGTTTGTGCTTGGTTTCTGTCACAGCGTGCAGTACCGTTAAGGTAACTGGGTGTCCAAGCACAATATCTATACTCTTTTCAAGCACTAAAGCAGCTGCAGCTTATTGCTTTTACGCAGGAGGATGCTGCTGGTAATACTGGGTCTAATTGTCCAGAGTAGTATGCAAGTGACCTTAGCTTGTGACCATGTATCTGTGTGTAACGATCTGCTTACAGCTTGCTGCTTGTATTGGCAGCTCCTGTCTCCTGGAGTTTTGGACTGTATTATTGTGCTTCATTTTATGTGTTAGCAGTAGTACCTCTGATAACCAGAGGTGCTGCAATTGTGCCTGCTTTTGTGTTTTAGGAGTTAACCTTTCTGTTCACTCATTATCCCATGCACCTGGGTGTGTTCCATTTAAACCTGTCTCTCCCAGCAGTCATTGCTGGTTATTGTTGTCATATCCTGATGGTATACTCTGTGGTCACTTCCTCCTGGATTCATGCTGCCTGGAATCTTTCCTCACCTCCCATTTACCTGCAACTGCTGTACATCTGGTAATTTCTGCAATTTCATTATTTGATCACCTGTTCATACTCTCCAGCAATAAACATTGTTGTTTTTTCACCTTATCCATGGCTGATACGTGACAGTATAACCAGCCCACAAAACAGCTTAGGAGTCAGGTGAAAGTTTAATTTTTTCTGGATCCCTTTTCTGCAATTCTTTTTTCATTTGTTTTTTGCAACATGTCTGTTTCACCAATCTTGGAATTGCCACTGCTACAAACTTTACTGATGGACATTATCTTGCTACGTTCTAAGCTTACTAGATTTTCCTCTTTACTTGTGGACCCTCTCAGGTGACTGTCTGATTATGTCTCTCCTAATACAGAAGCTGCTGGTCTGTCTCAATCCACCTTTACTGCTGCTGAACCTGTGCAAACAGCACCTCTTAATTGTGCTTCTACAAATTTGCTGTTTAGTAAGAGCTATGGGATAACTAATTCGCAGTTTACAGATGGTCCACGCCCCCATCTGACCAAAGAGGAGCGACATCGCAGAATAACAAATTAATTGTGTCTGTACTGTGCCAGCAGTGAGCACTTCTTACAGGACTGTCATATCCGTAGACCACGTCAGCCTACTGATCCATCCCCTGTTGCTTCCTCTCTGCATTCCAAAATTGTTTATGCTCCACCATTTCTGTTCTCTGGGAAGAGACCCAATCTGCCAGCTCCAGCCGCCTGCCCTGAGGCGCCAGCTCCAGCCGCCTGTCCTGAGGCGCCAGCTCCAGCCGCCTGTCCTGAGGCGTCAGCTCCAGCCGCCTGTCCTGAGGTGCCAGCTCCAGCCGCCTGTCCTGAGGCGCCAGTTCCAGCCGCCTGTCCTGAGGTGCCAGCTCCCTCTGTCTCCTGTTGGGAGGTCCCAGCCTCTGTCTCCTGTTGGGAGGTCCCAGCCTCTGTCTCCTGTTGCGAGGTCCCAGCCTCTGTCTCCTGTTGCGAGGTCCCAGCCTCTGTCTCCTGTTGCGAGGTCCCAGCCTCTGTCTCCTGTTGCGAGGTCCCAGCCTCTGTCTCCTGTTGCGAGGTCCCAGCCTCTGTCTCCTGTTGCGAGGTCCCAGCCTCTGTCTCCTGTTGCGAGGTCCCAGCCTCTGCCCCTTGCTCTGAGGAGTCATCATCTGCCTCCTGCTCTGAGTCTGCTGCCACTGTGTCCGGTCCTGAGTCTGCAGCCACTGTGTCCGGTCCTGAGTCTGCTGCCACGGTGTCCGGTCCGGGGTCTCCTGCCGCTGCCTCTGCACCCGAGTCTCCTGCCACTGTGCTTCTTGGTCCCGAGACTTCAGCCGCTGTCTCCAGTTCAGAGTCTTCAGCCGCTGTCTCCAGTTCCGAGTCTTCAGCCGCTGTCTCCAGTTCCGAGTCTTCAGCCGCTGTCTCCAGTTCCGAGTCTTCAGCCTCTGTCTCCAGTTCCGAGTCTTCAGCCTCTGTCTCCAGTTCCGAGTCTTCAGCCTCTGTCTCCAGTTCCGAGTCTTCAGCCTCTGTCTCCAGTTCCGAGTCTTCAGCCACTGTTTCCAGTTCCGAGTCTTCAACCACTGTCTCTGTTCCTGAGCTACAGTCTGCTTCAGTGGGGGCGCCGCCCTTGAAGCCTGCTCCAGAACAGTTTCCTGTCCATGCGGTTCAGCCCGAGTTTCCTGTCCATGCGGTTCAGCCCGAGTTGCCTGTCCAGGAGGTTCAGCCCGAGTTGCCTGTCCAGGAGGTTCAGCCCGAGTTGCCTGTCCATGCGGTTCAGCCCGAGTTGCCACTCTATGCGGTTCAGCCCGAGTTGCCACTCTATGCGGTTCAGCCCGAGTTGCCACTCTATGCGGTTCAGCCCGAGTTACCACTTGGTGCTGTCTGCTTTGAGGCTTCTCACAGCGCTGTCTGCTCTGTGGCTTCTCACAGTTGCTGTCTGCCGCGTGGCTTCTCACAGTGCTGCCTACCCCAAGGCTTCTCACAGTGCTGTCAGCCCCGAGGCTTCTCACAGTGCTGTCTGCCCCAAGGCTTCTCACATTGTTGTCTGCCCCGAGGCTTCTCACAGTGTTGTCTGCCCCGAGGCTTCTCACAGTGTTATCTGCCCCGAGGCTTCTCTCAGTGCTGTCCCTGCCAAGCCTGCCGCCCAGTCCGGGCCTGCTGCCAAGCCTGCCGCCCAGTCCGGGCCTGCTGCCAAGCCTGCCGCTCAGTCCGGGCCTGCCGCCCAGTCCGGGCCTGCTGCCAAGCCTGCCGCCCAGTCCGGGCCTGCTGCCAAGTCTGCCGCCCAGTCTGGGCCTGCTGCCAAGTCCGAACCGTCACCTTTCTTTGAAGGGCATCCTTCCCAATTCAATGCCCTTTTGAGGTTTTTTGCTTCACAGATCCCCTCTGTATACTCTGTGGTCAATTCCTCTTGGATTCATGCTGCCTGGAATCTTTCCTCACCTCCCATTTACCTGCAACTGCTGTACATCTGGTAATTTCTGCAATTTCATTATTTGATCACCTGTTCATACGCTCCAGCAATAAACATTGTTTTTTCACCTTATCCATGGCTCCTTAGCTGTATTTCTACATTGATCCGTGACACTGTGTCAGTACCCCTTGTACATGTACACTGACTTCATGACAAAATAACGTGACAGGCTTGTCATTATCTGGCAAAGCTAGTGCTGGCGCTCAAGTTACTTCAGATTAAAATTGGTTAAACATTTGGTTCTGCTCAGAGGAGAGTGTAAATGACACCCAGGGGACATTCCTGCCCCCTATTAGCATTGAACACTGCCCCTGTGAAGACCATCCCATTTCATTTGGCTTAAAAACCTGTGTGTGGAAAGGAAAAATTGTCAGACTTTAGGGGAAATCAAGTTCCATTGATAAGCTGTCCATCTTCCTAGCCAATTCACCTTGGCCAGAATGCAATTCATGTAAGTGCAAATCTGAATGTAATCCTTTTTATTTTAAACTGTTTTTGCTTGTTATGTCAATATATTAATTGTTTATTCATTATTTTTCTTTATATCTGAATGCCCTGTATTTTTGAATATTAAATCTATAATTTAATAAGTTGCGTCCTTGATACTCTAACGGATTCATTAGCCTATTAGAAGAGAGATTGCTCGACCAGGTTAACCCTTGGAATGCCAGTGTGTGATTTGTTGATACATTTGATTAACAAGCTGTGTGTGCTTGTATTTACATTTGTGTAGCAGTCTGGAGGTGTGAAGAGTTAACCCTGTGTGTGCTGGTGTGGGTCTTGTTAGTTTGTGGATAACTAGAAGCCTGTGTGCCAATGTAGGACAGTATATTGGGGTCCTATTGCCCGTACTCAATAGGTGGTGGCAGAACCTGAAGTGTCTGGGGGTGTGAGAGCGCTGTGTTTGGGGGCGATTCCGTAGGTCTAGAACCTGTGTGATAGGTGAGAGAGACTGCGGGCTGAAATCGTGTGACCTCATACAGCAAACACCCCAAAGTCACGGCAGCTGGGAGCGTGTTTGTGCCAAAATGGATAATATATTTTTGGAACACCGTTTTGTAGTACATATATAACAATTTGTTGGGGATCCTCTGATGTTTGAAGTCTCATGATATTGTGGCTAATTCTCATATATCAAGGATGTTTCTATAGTGGTGACAAGAAAATCATTTACGCAATGAGCTGCCTAAAATTACCTTTAGAATGCTGCTGTGTTCTCTAATGAAGGAAAGTGCATTAATACACAGTGTACTGTTTTTAAATAATTTTACAATGTTATTAGCAATGGTGAAAGTCACTGTGAATGTTATTTATTCAAAATCAGGTTTAAGGACTGTTTAAGGACTGTTTTAAACACTTTATTTGAATATATGATGCATATATTAATTTAATCAGATGTTCAGTTAATATGTTAACTATTACTGTCATCGTGTTTAAAGATAATGTCATAGCTTTGTTACATTTACTGTGTGATATGGCACAGTAATGCAAGCTGTGGTGCATTTAAACCTTTCTCTATGCTTAACTTTTAATAGTGGTAGGCAACTGTAGCTCTTGAGATCTGACAGTTTGCAGTTCCATAGTGAGCGCAGGGTCAGCATGGCCGGAGCCTGGTGTCACGACCTGCAACCTGCAGCTCCTGTCTGCAGGTACTTTGTTGGACCTTTTCTATATATTGTATCCTGCCTGTAGTACCACTGTCCACCAAAGGGGCCACTGTGGTACTTAGACTGGTCTTACCTGCCTCGTTATTGCTGGAAGCTTAAACACCTGCTTCTGGCCTATATAAGCCTGTCTGTTCCACGCAACCTTTTGCCAGATCACCATGTCACTCAATCTGATGGGAAGCAATCCTTTGACTCCTGGTTATTCTTACCTGTGTGCCTGACCTTGTGGTTTTGCTGTTCATTCCACAGCTCATCATCTATATGGTTCCTGAGTTATACACCTGTTTGAAACTCTGTGCTTCTCAGTGCAACCTGTACAGCTTACTTCCCCGTTTCATGCTGTCTGCTCTCAAGTATTTTACTAGTCTTTTCTTTAGGGGAGGGTTTAGCATAACCACGCCCCTCCTTCACTTTGGTTGGTCCTGCTCCCTCCTTTCCTTTGCTCGCACCTCTTGGCTGCAAATTCAACGGTAGGAAGATTGCTGCTGGGGGCTACTTATATAAACTCCTTAATTGCCTCCAAGAAGTGTGGATTTTTTTTCCAAAATTTACCTTAACTCTCTTCACTCTAGGGAATATTGTGAAATTTTATGTTTTTGTGGTGCTCATGGCTGTTTTATGTAATTATTATTTGAATGTTTGTCAAGTTGTCTAAGCAGTCTACAAACACAACAAATATGTTTGCAACCTTAAGATCCCTAAGTGTAAAATGTTAGGAGGAGAGTCCAACTGACCATTATAGTTATCAGGGATAGAATCAAATGCATAGTTGCCAGCTTTCTGGTGGAAAGGCGGAAGGGGATGGACGCTGCAAATCACATCATTTAGAGTCCCGACAAGCAGATTGCGGGAGAATTCTTTAAGATAATGGCCTTTTCATAAGAGCTGCACACATTTTTAACATATATAACAAGGTTATTGCAATCAGAAAATTGCATCATTTGGACCCACTCCCCGTGACGTAATGACGCACATGCGGCATTTTACAGTGGGGGGCGGGGCCAAATGCCGCAATTCCCAGAGAATCACGGCATTTTGGACCTAATTCTGCCCACTTCACTAGGAAGTGGGCAGATGGGGGAGATTGCCATACTCTCCCGGGAGTATATGAGACTCACCCGAAATGCGGGAGTCTCCCGGATATTCCGGGAAAGTTGGCAAGTATGCCATAAACAGTGACACAACCACGCTTCCTCACCCGTTGCTGTGCCACAATGGGCTTCTGAAGCACTAGGAACCCCCCTCTCCAAGAATGTACCTCCCAACTTTCTGCGAGTAGGGACAAACATGCCAAATCATGGGACAGTCCTCTCAAATCAGAGCTAATCCCACCATAATCGGAACAGATGAGAGGTATGCACCAATAAACTGAGGCAGGTTAGCATTTCATAAGCAACTGTGTATTACTTTGCATTTACTCTTTAATATGTTTTTGCTATATATATTATTTTAAAATTGTCTCTATGTCATACCTCCTGACTGTGCCAATTGTGGTGAGGCAAACTGATTCGCGGGTCCCAAAGGGACTTAAACTAAAGTGGGTGGAGTCTCATCCAAAAGTGAGCATTTCCATAGTTGCCAATTCCACTTATAACAAGCGGAATTGGGCTTCTTTTTTCGTGAAGTTTTTTCACTGCCATGGGTAGCTAGTTTTTGGACTTGGACTTGTTTTCCAAGTCCTCAGGTTGCATAATCGTTTTTTTTTTTTCTCTGTTACCATTTTGTGATTGGTGCATTTAGTTTTTTTGTGGGCGGGTTGTGCAGCGAATTTCTCCAATGAAGTGGCGCTTTGTGGGTGGGCGGAGTCAGGGGCGGATCTAGAAAACGGGTGTACCCGTGGCGAATTAGGCCCCACCCCTTTCTAACATCTTAGGCTGCATACTATGTGCAGGTCCGTCCAGCCGTGACAGGCAGGGACAGTGTGCTGCCCGACTGCTCTGATTGTGTTTTAAACACAATCAGAGCAGCCGGGCAGCACACTGTCCCTGCCTGTCACAGCTGGATGGACCTGCACATACTGTGCAGCCGTCGGCAGCAAGTGTCTGCTAGGGGGGGGGGGGGCGATCGGGGCTGCTAGGGGGGGGGCGATTGCCCTGATCGCGCCCCCCCCCCCCCCCCCCTGGATCCACTACTGGGCGGAGTCAGAGGAGGACGTGGAATAAATCACAGGAAGACAGATCTACAGCAACCTACTGAGATAAGTGCTGTGACAGACACACAATCGCTGCACTTATAGTAGGTAACACTGCTATATAACATCCTCCCCTCCCATTCAGTAAGCTGCTTATACTGTTATATCATGGGGCTGTGTGGTATAGACATACCAGTGTCCTAAATTACAGCATTTGCGTTTTCATTTGCCATATCAGTGTATAAATGTGTCCTCTTGTGTTTATAAAGGTTTTCTAAATGGAGATTCAGTGTAGAAATTAGTGTTATAGAAAAGGACGGTCCCCTGTCAGTTGGGCTTTTTAGGATTGGTTTGGGCTTGTTTTTCATTTCAGAGTTGGCAACCCTGAGCATTTCTTGTCTAGTGGGGCAGGGTCATAGGGTTATTTTGTCTAAATGTGGGGAGTTATGCTTTGTACAACTATCCTTGATTACAATATTGTAATACCTAACACATTAGCATGTGTTTAATAATACTGACAATTTAACAGGAAATGCCATATTGTTAAAACACCTTTATCTATGGCTTTGATTTTACCCCGCCAACAGGCCGTACCTATGACGTATAGCTTGGAGACCAAACTAATGAAACGTTCAAACGTTTCCGCCCTCAATATGGAAACAGGATGTACGTCACGTCACTTCCGTTCTGACGACAACGGCGCCTCACGGGGCCAAAACCGTCACGATTAACGTGTAAATGAAATAACATGAGATAGATGTCATATAAGTGATCTCTGGCGGTTCCCGCTCTGTAATTTTGTTCGCGCGTAAGAAAAAGACGCGTAGACCACGCGCGCGCTTCGGGAGGGCGAGTCTGCGCATGCGCGGTAAACCCCTCCTCACGGCCCATTGTGAGCGCCATTAAGTTACCTGAGCGGATTCCAGGCGGCGGCGGTCTGTGCGGTTTCTGTCTCGTTCTTCCAGCGGCTTTTCCCGGTAATAACGGTTCCGTGTGTATTTGTGTGATCCGGGGCAGGAGATCAGGATGTGTTATGAGCTAGAGAAGGGACTTCCAGGGCGGGATACAGGGTTACCGCGGTGTAAATACCCCGTGTACAGGCCGGCGGCGGCTCTCTGGCTGCTGTGGAACGGGCCCCGGATGCTGGAACTGCTGGTGTGACAACAGCCGGAGAGCCAGAGGTTGCCCAGTGTGTCACATGGGGGATAGATGGGCCTCTGTTATATCAGGGACACAAGCCTGCACCCTCCATGTGGGTTCCTTTCAAACCAAAACCTCAAATGTTCCCCACATGGTGGCCATGGTTACATTCAAAATTATTAGCAATCTTGAAATTTAGAAAAATATTATTTTACAACACAGGACGCCAAGCATGTTGTAAATTGCTTTACCATGCAGTCCATGATATTGGGAAAAATGTATTGATCACCATGTTTTCTAATTTAAAAGTACTATCAAAATAGTTCCAAAACATTGATGTCCACATAAAGGCCACTGTGATTGTTTCCCCAACTAGTAATAACAGATGTCTTTCTGATACCCTGCCATTATGAAGGTTTCAATGATTGTTGTGTTCTCAATGTTGATATGTGTGGAGGGTTTTACATGTGAGCTGTACTGCAATTTAGAATAAGAATATAAGCCACACTGGGGGTGATTCAATTAGTGCAAGGTTACCTCATATCACACAATGTTTCGGTGTGATGTTCAGGTAATGATCTTGGCTCATTTTTGCTATTTCCTTATAGAGATATCTAAACCACACTCCCTAAGGGAAAATATGCAAATAACCTATTCCAAAAAGGAGAGTATAATTTTGCATAATGTAATTTGCCTCTTGGGTCTTTAAGGTTGTTTACAATATTGCAATTAAAGACTTTATACTATAAAGTATCTATTTTTTTTGAGTATCCAGCTGAACAGATGAGTTCATATGAAATGAATGCTCGAAAGTTGCAGTTAGCAACACATATAGGACCCGAGGCAGACTAATTATAGGGATTATTTAGTAATACTTTTACCAAAGCTAATGTGGAGTATAAAGCAAAGACTAAACCATGCACAGTATTACCTCTTTATAATAAACTTCTTAACAAAAGTGCACTAAAATGTATGTGGTACAACTCATTAGCAGATAGAGTATAGAACAATGATGGCTAACCTGTGATTCTCCAGGTGTTGTGAAACTACAAGTCCCAGCATGCTCTGCCAGCTATCAACTAGTTATCTACTGACAAAGCATGCTGGGGCTTGTAGTTTCACAACATCTGGAGTGCCACAGGTTACCCATCACTGGCATAGAATAACTAATTTTGTTATTCTTGCACACGTACATAAGGGTGTGGGTTAAAGTTAGAAACAGAAAATGCTTTGAAAAATCCAGACAAAAGCCACAAACATATACACACTAGATTCACAAAAAAACACCCAAGTGTTTTTTGTGAACTAGATTTACACAAAAAGCCGAAAATCATAATAAATATATTGGAACAGCCGGACACATATTAAATTCATTGAAAAAGTCAGAAACAATGTAAAGTGTACTGGAAAAAATCAGAAATCATAGAAAATGTTTTGAAAAATCACACAAAAGCCACACACATACACCTTGCCATATACACAGTGAATTCACACAAAAAGCTGGAAACCATATTAAATGTATTGTAGAAGCCGTGAACCATGCATTGAATAAAAATGGAAACTGTAGTAAATGTATTGAATGCTTGTGATCCCGTATTTTTCCAAAATCTTATATTCGTTCAAAATCCATGATCCAGCTTGCGTACAGATTATAGAATTAGTTTGCCATTCAAAGTACTGAACAAAGGCTTGACTCCATTTTCTTTTAGCTTTCTTTAAGAGTTTCATGTATTACACTTGATTGTGCATTTTGTAAATCTACTATATCCGTTCAATAAACATTGATGTCAATTGAGGTTGCACCATGCTTTCTGAGCCAGAGTTTAACATCTTGTCTGATGTGATTC
The DNA here is from genome assembly GCF_038048845.1 of Mixophyes fleayi. Taxonomy (NCBI): domain Eukaryota; kingdom Metazoa; phylum Chordata; class Amphibia; order Anura; family Limnodynastidae; genus Mixophyes; species Mixophyes fleayi. Next base: position 245,715,533 of record NC_134406.1, read on the forward strand.
CAGCATACATCCCGCTTTCCATTTTGAAGTAAAGTGACAAAAGCGTTTGAAATGGCTTGTTCCCTGTTCATAACTACAATTACCTTGCTGGAATTAAGTTGTGGACAGTGTTAAGTAGACATTCAAGGAAAAGTCTGGGATTTTTCTCCTCCTAAGTTTCATGTAAAAGATAGGCTACTGGTATCAGTTGTGATTTCTCAAACACAATACAAGTGTAGTAACATAAATATCAATTGAATGTTGTATCATAGGACAACAGGACGGGCAAATCTTTTTCTATTTGTATAAGTTTGGAGTTCCTTCAAAATTTCTTAGGAATCGTGAACAACGAAAAAAAATCAGGAAATAGACAGTCTTTATAAACCCTTCCGTGACATCGGATAGTTTATACACGCTGTATAAATTTATTGTCGTCTTCCTTTTCTCATTTTTTTTATTTTATATGGTTTACTTTTATTGTCTGTAATCTGCTGTATCACTGAAGGCAAGGTCCCCTTATGAGGCCTGTGCAGATACTTTTTCCTGTTTCCATGAGGCAGTGCATGCTGTTCCCTGTCATCTATAAATTTAATTAGAACTATCTCAGATTCAGTATCAACTAGCATATACCCATATCTAGTGAACTGTCCTAGTCCAGACAAACAGGGATGTAGTGAAAGGTGCGCCAGGGGAATAGAGCATATAATATTCAATATAGCCTAAATGAAAATGACAGAATCCGTATTATAATAAAATAATATTGATTACATAAATTACAAATTTCTAATATGCTCATAAAAATACCCAAATGGTAAAATCAAAAATTATCTTCAACTGTGTATATAAACTAAAACTAATTTACAGTGTATATGTTGTTCTTATTGGGTCTTCCAAAGCAAAAAAAAAACAAAAACAGAAAGATTCAAAATTAAGTGGTGTGCACACAAGTCCACAGTATATATTAATGTGATTGTAAACACACCATTGGTACTGCCTTAAGGTGCAGAAATCTAAATAAAGTGAATGGCCAGTTCACTTAGTAAACAAATGTAACCATCAGGCGTACAGATACTATTCTTGTACCAGTGGCCTTGATCCTTTAAGGAAAGTATACCAAAATTTTACCTTGGCAAAACCATTGGACAGGAAGGTAAATTTAAAATGTGGGGACAGATATATAATTTGGTAGGGCATGTCGTGGATCAACTTCAAATGTCAGTGTAAAAATACAGCTATCAAGTATTTGAGTACTACTTGAAAAACAGCCAGTATTTTCCTTATGGGCAATATAATAAACTAATTTGCACCCCTTGAATTGTAACATGGTTTTGTCCAGGAGAAAATGTACTCATTCTTTTGCCTTACTTGATGAATCATGCCCAGTATTCTTAATCAAAAGAATTCCAGAACAAATGAAAATCTAGCTTACGTGTAATTAGTCTTATTTAAAATGTATGATTCTGTAGCGATCTCGCCCAGTTCAACGTGTAGGCTGTTAGAGAAGGATCCCCCTTCTGATGTTCGCACAGCCAATGAAGATTACACGGTCAGGGTCTCTTCATGTAGGTGTTCATGTAGATGGAACACAGTCTTAACAGGATATAGCAAATGCTATTCTTCAGATTTAGCATATAGGTGTGCACAAATAGAATTCCCACTTGTCTGTTTGCTAGACCCAGGTACCGATGAGGGATATAAGATTACCTGACATGTTTCGTTAGCTTGAGTCTGACTTTTTCAAAGATACTTAATAATCTTGCGAGTGTCCATTTATATCAGTGTTCTGCTGTAATTAGTATAAACAGCTGCAGTGATGAAATCAATCTTACATCTGAGGTAATTCACTCAGAACTGCTTTATGGCAACATATATAATTCCTTCATTACTTAAATTACCATATGTTATATAAAACATTGCTATTGGTTTTAGTTTTTATAATTGTGAAAAGGCTGAAGAGAAGAATCTACTTGTCCGTTACAATCACGAAGTACATGGGGCACTCTCATAAGCATACCAGACTCTTCTCATTGGCTCATTTCTCTAAACTACAGAACCTAATTTCTCAACGCGTCAATATCACAGAGATCTTATGTATAATACCCACATTTTCAGATAATCTAGATTTATATGTTTTCTTGACGAAGTCTATGTTTCTGCTTTTCTCAAAATGTCCTTCTTTATCTAACATATTCAGTAATCCACAACTGTGGGATTAAAGAAAAAACCCTACTATAATTAGTGGACTTCACCATAGAATAATATGAAACCCGACATAAGAACAAAGATAAATGTATATAAATGTGTGTGTGTGTGTGTGTATATATATATATATATATATATATATATATATATATATACACAAAAATAGAGAAATATATGTAAAAAATCTAGCATCAAAATTTCCCGCTCCCCATATGGGATATGAACCCTGGGTGGCCCATTAGGAAACCTTCATCCTAAGTTGCTGAGCCATAACTCGGTATATGGATCAGTCTGCTAAAAAAAAAAAAAAGATTAAAAGATGGTGGAAACTCAAAAGATATTCACTTTATGTATCCCCAAACAAGCAAAAATAAATAAATGTATCAGATTCAGAATAATTGGAATTCATTAAGCTAATTAAAAACCAATACTCAATTCAAAACACCCCACTTAAAATGGGTTCTCTATATCTCGTTGTTATAAATCACAGCTAATTATATTGAGCTAAACTATGTGACAACGGACATAAGAAAGGAAAGAATAATGTAAGTTGTTTAGCCACACCAGTCGGTTATATATGCGATTCTATCATTACCATGGATACATATAAAAACATCCTACAGACATGGTTGTGATTTAAATTTCTAATTATCTGAAATTAATTTCCATAGTTTCATTCAACCCTTCAGGTATCGGTGTACGTAGCTTAAACATCCAAAAATCTCTTTCACAAAGGATCCTGAACCTATCACCCCCTCTTGCTGTGGGGTTGATAGATTACATAATAACCACATTAATGTCCATGAGGTTTGCATTATGCTCATTTTTAAATTGTCTAGACACACTGTGGTCTTCAAAGCCATTGATATTTCATCTATACTCCATGAATCTGATACATACGCTTGTGGTTGTCCTCCCCTTATACCGCAGTCCACAAGGGCACTGTAGTACGTATATAGCAAAGGTTTTACTGCAGTTATAAAACTTTCCTTTGATTACTTGTTATAAAACTTACCTTCGTATTGTTTCTCATATATTGACAGGTTGTGCATCTTAATTTACCACATTTAAAATGTCCTTATATATTCCCTAAGTGACCAATTGATTGAGTTTCTCATTCTCTTTTTTTGGTTTCAGAAAACCCGAGGCCAACGTATTTTTTAGATTTTTATTCTTTTAAAATATAATAGTGGGTTGTTCAGGAATAAAAGGATGGTGTCCCAGTCTACATTTTTAGCATAATTGTAAGCATCATCTTGAATCTCAATGGGATAGCATTTCTCTTCAAAAACTCTTAAGCATTCCCTTTGCTTGTGTTTCAAAAGAGCCCTGCACAGAACAATTTTGATTCTGTTTAGTTGGCTCTTGGGTATATTTTTCAGCCATGGCTTATGGTGATTGCTATTGAAATCTAGTTATTTGTATCCACATTTTACTGATAGTTCTCAGTAATAATACATGAGCCCTGTGCTGAGAGGGTCAGATCCAGAAAGTGTACTGTTTGTGAACAAATTATATTTATATTAAGATAAGTGACAAAGTTCTGAATTAAATCCACCGTGCCATCCCGAAAAAATGTCCTGGTCCAGAGTATCTTTGTAGATTTTCGGTGTCGCATTTAATTTACCATGTTAATCCAGGTATATTGATCACATCTCCAGTCATTTGTTCTGCTGAAACATCCCACAAATGAATATAGATAAACATCATCTCTGCTGGGTTTAACGTTACTTTTTGAAGATCTGGGTGTGTTAATTTTTCATAGGCTTCTTCTATTGAAATGTTTAAGTTTCTTTTACAGTAAAGTGTCATTCATTACAGTTTTTCATAGAAATAACACAGAAGTAGAACTACCAAGGTCCTGAGTCATTAAGGAGAGCAAAGCAAAAAAAAGACTAAATTTGATCCTGGACAAACCATATTACAATGCAAGGGGTTCAAATTAGTTAATTATTTTGCATGTAAGGAAAACACTGGCTGCTCTAGTAGGGCATGTAGTGTAGTTTTATTTTTACACTGAATGTAAAGTTGATCTAGGACATGCCCTACCCCAACTTTAAATCTGTTCCTGCATTTTATATTTACCCCCCTCCCAATGCAATATGGTTTTGCCAAGGTGAAAATTTACTCCTTTGTTTGCTTTGCTCTCCTTATTGACTCAGACCATTGAAGTGCATTTTGCTTCTTCATCAATAGTTATATCTTGCTTTACAGCATCAACTTGTTCCTTTTGTTGTAATTTAGCTGACAGAGATTGATGATCCTGTAGTAACACTAAAAGTGGGTACACACTACAGGTTTTTCACCCAAATATCTTGCCAATTTCATGATAAACGACTGTTAGGTCCCATATTGCATTAGTGTGTACACTCCCACAATAATGTTTTATTGTACCAAAGCTCATCGTATCGTTTCATTTTATAAACTGACTAAAACTCACTATCAATGTTGGTTTGATGTCTTTTGTGTGATATTTTCAAAGCATTTTCTATAGTTTCCGATTTCAATACATTTTACATGGTTTTCGGCTTTTTCAATACATTTTATATGGTGTTTTCGGCTTTTTCAACACATTTTATATGGTTGTTTTCGGCTTTTCAACACATTTTATATGGTTGTTTTCGGCTTTTCAACACATTTTATATGGTTGTTTTCGGCTTTTCAACACATTTTATATGGTTGTTTTCGGCTTTTCAATACATTTTATATGGTTGTTTTTGGCTTTTTCAATGCATTTAATATGTTTCCGGCAATACATTTTATATGATTTCCGGCTTTACCTATACATTTTATATGATTTCCGGCATTTTCAATACACTTTACATGGTTTCCAGCTTTTTTGAAGCAATTAATGTTTCCGGCTATTACCCTCTTCCTTATGTTCTCGTACATAATGCATTAGGCATTATGAACAGTAACTTTTATATACAAGATGGGAAGTGTATCTGTGCTCCTTGACCTGGTATTAGAATAATGCATTTGCTGAGCATTTTTCTTAATGAAACTTTTGGGGCTTTTTTCTCACACCAGTGACACCATCCATCTTTGTATTTGATGCCTGAATCTATTTTATGTGATTTTGTGAAGATTGCAAACACCAGAAGAGTAAAGCATCTATAGAGGGATTCTAGAAATGATTGCAAAGATACCTGCTCTTTTCCAATGAAGAGAGCAACTATCTAAGTTACCTGCTGGGAAATTCGGATTTACCACCAGAAGTAAGTAAATTGAGTTTGTGTATCAGTAAGTTCAGATTGAGAAGTTTTTCGTAGAACCATGTATATCTCAAGACAAATAACACTATTCTTAATTGTGCCTAGTACTGAGGGATGCTTATGCTAAAAGCTAGACAAAGTTCTGTGCTGTTTGTATAGGATATGAGCAAAGTTAGCACTGCCTCTGCCTCACCATTATTATCTTTTATTTATAAAGTGCCACAAAGGGTGTGCAGCGCCGTACATGACATATACAGAAAACAGTGCTTCATAACATAATACATGAAGAACAAAATACAAAGACCAGGCATATTGAATGAATAAAAACACAGGTAACACGGTAATGTAGATCAAATTATATGAGGGAAGTGAGTGAGAGTGATGGTAGTAATCAGCTGGAAGTAGGCCTAAGCTTAAGAAAACAGAGCTAGGGAAGCAGGCCAATAGGTACAGAGGGTGATAAAATATTAGCAGGAGAACACAAGGGCCCTGCCCGTGAGAGTTTACATCCTAATGGAAAGGGAAAGACACAGGTAGGGAGTACCGACTGGGGGAGAAAGTCGGATAAAGGGAGTTAGGAGGAAGGCTGATAGGTTTAAATAAAGAGATGAGTCTTAAGAACACACTAGAAGCCTTTGAGGAGGGAATGTCCAGGCAGTGCACAAGGCAGGTGCATGAGATGGAGAATATCGGAGCTAACAGATGATTGTTGAATGCTGTCCTCATGTAGCAGTGTTTCCAGGTAGAATGTTCCTCTCCTGTTCTCTTCTTGTGTAACTGTTACTGTGCTATCTAAATTTGCCAATACACTTGTAAAACAACCACACTTTAATCCTTAAATCCTCACTTGCTAACACAGCCTCTGACTGATGGTTAAATGATTGTCAGAGAGACGTGATCAATTTCTTGAATTAACCCCCATTAATTTCACACACTACAAAGAAGTAATAAAATTCCTAAACAAATAAAGTGTAAGTATACCATATATCTAATGGACAATATTGCACATCTGATCTCTTTAAAGATAATTTTTATTGAAGAAAACAAAGGAGATTTTGTAACTAAATATACAGTAATATATACACTAATGTGCTATATGTACCATATCAGCTCCTTGTGTGAAGTGAGAGTCTTGAGAAGAGATAAAAGGATTATAGGACAGAGACATAAAAACAGCACCTCACTACTCTTTAATATAACTAGATCATCTACTGCAGGGGTGCCTAGACTTTTGTGACACAGAATCTACTTTTTGATTAGTCTGCATGTGTTGATCTAAAAACTATACAGTATATTAAAGCATGTACAAGTGGATATCTGGGGATTACTAATGTTACACAGAACTGACTACTCCCGTCCACCTACATATAGAACATTAGGAGTTAAGTTTATATATCCATGTATCCTTTGAAAGCTTCCTCCAGCTGCTCTCTACTCTGTGTTATAATTAACAATCATATAGTCCTCAACAAGCCCTAAAATGAATAAATTAATCTTGTGACAAATTGTGTTAAATTACACCATGATTTTAACAAATTGACCATTGTTTCCCGGCATTGTGTCATCCTTTTTTAATGCTGGCTGTGGTCTCTGTGCATAGCATTTTCTATTTTGACTGCAAGCTGTATAAGTTCATGCTTTCCATGTTGAGTTTAAACTTTCACATTTATTTCTTACTTACCTGCTTTATCCCCTATTCACTATGGGGGTTACTTACCCTTTTCAATCACATCCAGTATATTTATCTCGGTATAGAGAATTGTGGATTTTCTTTACATCACATATAGGCTCTTATTGGTAGTTTTCCACAAGGACACCACTGATATATACTATATGGACAAAAGTATTCTGCCGCTTGACTATTACACCAACTGGGACTGTGATGACATTGTATTCAAATACATATACTTTAATATGGAGCTGGTCCCCCTTTTGCAGCTATAACAGCTTCCACTCTTCTTGGAAGGCTTTCCACAAGATGTTGGAGTGTTTCTGTAGGAATTTGTGCCCATTCCTTCTGTAGAGTATTTATTAGGTCAGGCACTGATTTTGGATGAGAAGACCTGGCTCGCAATCTCCATTCCAGTTAATACCAAATGTGTTCGATGGGGTTGAGGTCAGGGCTCTGTGCGGGCCAGTCAAGTTCTTCCGCACCGAACTCATCAAACCATGTCTTTGTAGTTCTTACTTTGTGCACTGAGACTCAGTCATGTTGGAATAGAAAAGGGCCTTCCCCAAACTATTGCCACAAAGTTGGAAGCATAGCATTGTCCAAAATGACTTGGTATGCTGAAGCATTAAGATTGCCCTTCACTGGAGATAAGGGGTCTAGCCCAAACCCTGTAAAACAGCCCCATACCATTATCCCTCCTTCACCAAACTTTACAATTGACATAATGCAGTCAGGCAGGTAACGTTCTCCCTGCATCTGACAAACCCAGTCTCGCCCATCTGACTGCCAGACAGAGAGAAGAGTGATTCGTCACTCCACAGAACACATTTCCAGTGCTCCACAGTCCAGTGTCGGTGTCATTTACACCACTCTATCCGACACTTGGCATTGGTCTTGGTGATGAGGCTTGCATGCAGCTGCTCGGCCATGGAAACCCATTGAAATAAGCTCCCGCTGCACAGTTTTTGTGCTTACATTAATGCCAATGGAAGTTCGGAACTCTTCAGCTATGGAATCAGCAGAGCGGTGGTGACTTTTACGTACCATGCGCCTTAGCAGTCGTTGACCCCGCTCTGAGATTTTATGTGGTTTTCCACTTCATGGCTGAGTTACTGTTGTTCCTAAACGCTTCCACTTTCTAATAATATAACTTACAGTTAACCGTGGGATATCCAGCAGGAATTAAATTTCACGAACCGTCTTATTGCAAAGGTGCCATCTTATCACAGTACCATGTTTGAAGTCACTGAGCTCTTCAGAACAACCCATTTTGTATCACAAATGTTTGCAAATTGAGACTGCATGGCAAGGTGCTTGATTTTATACACCTCTGGCAACAGGTCTGATTGAAACACCTCAATTCAATAATTGTGTGGCCAAATACTTTTGTCCATATAGTGTACATGTTACTGTGAGAAAATTATAATTGTAGCACTAGACCTCTAATTCCTTGGTGTTTTTTTGTTTTGACAAACCCTTACTTTCTCCATTACACACACTATTATTCTGTAGCTCTGTACAATAATATCTATAAAATACATCGCACATGTAATATACATTTGCCATAATTTGTTAATTATTGACCAGGTTTGTTTTTTTGTAGCAGTGTGGTTTTATATATATTTTTTTGCGTGCTGCAGTTTCATGCAGTAAATATAGAGCAACAACTGACTTAAACGCAACTTACTTCCTACACACGTTTCAACACTGGTTTGCAATTCACTTTTGCACGTGACTTTCACATATGTTCCTTTTTGTTTTGCTACATGCAACAAATATTTCTATTTACCCCTTTTATAGTGCACGACAAAAAGCATCCAAGTGGCCCCATCTTTGAGCTAATTGGAGAGAACTTTCATTTACACTGTCTAGCAAAGGGCTGCTTCATGAAGTTATTCCTGTAGGTCTGTTCTAGCCATCACAGATTGTTACAAATTCTATCATGGAACACTTCTATAACACAAATGTGATGACACTCTAGTGGGTGGGGCTTATTGAGTGTATACAAACAGCAAATGCTTCTGGAAAGACCTACCTATATTTTATGCTTTGGATTTTAACATGTGGAGCCCCACCAGCACCAGGGGAATAATACTGTGCATCTGAATGTGGAGAACTAAATAACATAAACTTCCACAATAATAAATGTACCTTAAAGTTTTGTTTCACATTGCATTTTACGCACATTAAGGTTAATTAAACTAGTGGAACTATATAAGTAGCTGATGATGATGAATGTTGCATTTTATGTGTTCTGATTTAAGGGAATCTGCAATGATTCTTCTGGTCTCTTGAATTTGTAGTGTGCTTTACATGTCTTCATTTCTCTGTCGACTCCACAAGAAAGTATAGAAAATATAAGTAACAATATCTTCATACTTCATATAGAATACTAGAGCTGTTTATGTGCATGTGTTTTAGCATTTGTCTATTTGTTTAATCAGCATATGCTGAACGGAATTTTATGCTGCTGTTAAGAAGAAGAAAAAATCTTTTGCAAAGGAAAGGTCTAAAAGAATTTTTCTTTTTTTCTTCCAACAGGTAGCTAAGAATGTCTATAACTCTCCGGTTAGAGGGGCTGTCAAGTGCTGCAAACTCCCGGGATATTCGAGAATACTTTTTTGGGTTGGAAATTCCCCTTGGAGGGGTTACTGTTATTGGTGGTAAACGTGGCGAGGCTTTTGTTAACTTCATAACATGGGAAGATGCACGACGAGCAATTCAACAATCAGGCCGTCCTTTAAAGGATTCCACCATTTATGTTTCACTCAGCTCTAATGAAGAAATGCAACAAACTTTAGAAAAGGCTGAAACTATTTCAAAAGCTTCAATATCTGATAACAATGGTACGCATGAAGAAAAACATCTAGATGAACGAGGTGCATCTTCTCGTAGAACGCATTTATACTTGCTCGTAAAAGTTAGTGCTTCTGAAGCAACAATAGCGGATGTCAAAAGATACTTTTACAGACTTAATGTTAGAGATGTTTTGTTCTGCAAAGATCTGCGATCAGTTAGGAACGGCGAAGCAATAGTTCAATTTGCTAACAGTGCTGATGCAGTTGAGGGTATTCAAAGATATCGGGATAGTAAGTCAATAAGTGTGATATGGTCTAGTGAAAAAGAGTGGGTTAATTGTGGTGGCACGGTAGATTATGATGATGAGCACTCTTCAAGTGCATCAACACATGGAAGAAAAAGAACTCGCTCGAGATCTCCACGGAGGCGTTCCCGATCCCCGCGGAGACATTCCCGATCCCCGCGGAGGCGCTCGCGATCTCCCCGGAGGCGCTCGCGATCTCCCAGGAGGCGTTCCCGATCACTGCGGAGGCGTTCCAGGTCTCGGAGACGTTATTCTCGCTCTCCTTTTAGGCGTTCTAGGTCTCCACGAAGGCATACTAGATCTCCACAAATTCAATCGGATGAGCTTGAGTCAATTTATGCATATGAGTTTCATGTGCATGTTTCGAACTTAAGCTACACTGTTGAAAAAGCGGATTTAAAGACGTTGTTTTATAATGTCATGAGTGACGATGACATTACATTTCTGCGTGATGAGAAAGGCTATAGAACAAGAGAATGTTTTGTCACGTTCTCAAGTAATGAACATCGTAGAAAAGTTCTTCAATTACACAAATATATGTTAAAGGGACGTCCATTGTACATATCCTCAATCTCTAAATCGAATATGCGAAAGCTACTTTTTGTTAGGAAAGCGATATGCTGGTATGATTATACAAGGGGCAAATGCGTTTACTTGAGAAACTTTCCTTCTGATGTTTCTAAAAAGAACATTCAGGAATTCTTCACGGACTTTTCTCTGAGTGAAGAGGATATTTTTCTGCTATGTGATAAAAGAGGAATTTTTCGCGGGGAGGTATTGGTAAGGTTATCAACGGAAGAAGAAGTAACCAAAGCTGAAAAATTAAATCGTACAGAGTTCAAAGGCAAAGAAATTCCACTGAAGCTCATCCCTGAGGAAAAGTTGAAAAGTTTTCTGCGGGCAAGCTGCATAATGGCGCTGCCTTCAGACCCATATGAATGTGTAACCCAGGAAGATGATCTATCTGAAGATAAAGGTGTAACACAGAAAGATGGTACATCTGAAGAGAAGTGTGTTGCTCAGGGAGGTCATACACCTGATGCCAGTACACATGACAATGATGGGTGTTTTGTTATGCCACCCCATATGTATGAGTGTGTTACTCAGGCAGATGATGAAATCAATGATGACTGTGTTACCCATGCAGTTATTACACAGGAGGATAAATGTTTAATCGAAGCAATCGATGAACCCAATGATGACTGTATTACCCAAGCAGATATTACACATGAGGAGACATGTTTAATCCAAGCAATTGATGAACCCAATGACGAGTGTGGTTCAAAGGAAAATAATACACATGGTAATGAGAGTGTCGCCAAGGGAGATGATCAGTGATGAAGCCATGTACTGGGACACTGAACTGGAGTTCTGTAGAAATTCAGCTGCACACTCCATAGACTGGGCTTATTCTTCTATATTTCACAAAAATTACACCCGTACAAAATTCTAATAACCTTCTTAGTAGGATTGTCTTAGTGATGGCGAACGCACAGTTACCTGTATATCACAAAAAATGTGGAAGCTCATTTTGTAACAGGATTTGAGTGAAAAACCAAATGGCATCTCATTCTTATGTGTTTGGAACTTTCTTGCTAGGACCTCTTTTGCCTTATTTGCCACCCTTTGGTAGCAGAGGTTTTTGTACCTACCCTGGGACTCACACTGTTACCATGACACCATAGGTGTTTGCTGTGCAGGTGTTATGCAGTGGGTTCTGCTATTTCTGCACACATGTATAACACCATTGCATTTACCTGCCTGTTATTACAATGTATCTACTAAGCAATGTCTGGATAATTGCAACATGCAGTGGTCTTGGTGGTGATATTAACATATTGGATCCCAGGGAAGGCACCTTCACATATCTGTTACTCAGGGGGGAAACGCAGTATAGGGAAAATTTGCCCTCCCATAGATATCCCATAGACCCTATAATGTAATGTTCACACTTTTTCTATAGTGATTTTTGTAAGTCTCAAACATTGCCAAGTTATGAAGAAGCTGTGTCTGCAGTGAGTGTATGTTAAAGCATTGTGGTCTTTTTCTCTTGGGGATAGACTTCTAGTGTCAGCCAGTTTTACGCCAATGTCCCCTTAACACATCGCACATGGAGCAGTAACAGAATAAATGTGCATTAGGATCATTGATCACTGTGTGATTACACATGATCCGTTCACATTGGCATTTGTCTCATCTCTAATAAAAGTTTGTCCCTAAAATATTAAGGATGCAGATTCCTTATTCATGTACTTGCTTTGTATGTTGCTGAGCTGCTTTAGAATCTTTAGTCTTAAATTGCTAAATCTGTGCCGACCTACCTATTATGTGCATATGCATGCATTTATGTTTAAGTGGTCAGCAGTTCCTATACCACACACATTTACTTTGTGTTTCCACTCTGTGTGCAATCTGTGAAGTGCACTGGAATACAATATGACTTGTATGCAATAGTCATGTGAAAAAGACCTTTGAAAAATGAAAGTCCTTTGAATATTGTTAGAGATTATATCTTTGCTTCTTAAAAGGGAATATTTTATACAACTTACAGTACTCACAATCATGTCGTATAGATGTGTAGGGTTTTACGGAGTAGCAAGTAAAATATGAGTCATGTAATACCGTACAAGTCCCAAAAGTCATTTCTGTTTGCCTCAAATGTACATTTTCCTTGGTTCTTTAAGATGCTGCCTCCTAGACTTGACTGAAAAAGCCCCTGCAATGTACATTGTTATCCACACCTGCATTAATAAGTGACAACCATAGTCTTTATTCTGTAGTCGTAATTGATTTTAAACCCTCCAAAAATATGTTTTAGTCATCCTCTATTGTGCAGGGCCTGAGGAAGTTATTCCACTGCAACAAGTGAACAGCCAAACAAGTACAAAAACTTTTTTTTTTTTTATATAAAAGTCTTAGAAGGGAGCAATGGGAATTTTGATCTTGACACTGGATAAATCCTCTTATGGAGTTCTGTAATATTTAAGGACATGCACATACTGAATACTCTGCATTTAGCTTGCAACTTTCTTTAAAAACTGCAGCCGTCAAAGGAGCCCTGCAATTATAACAGTTTTAATCCACCTCCTTGATTATAGACCAGAACAGTGGCAGACATTGCAAACAGGTCAGCCTAGGGTGCCCTCAATTGCACAGCTGTCCAGCCAGACAGGACCACTATTGTTGGTTGACACATTTACTACAGCAGGGTTTGTCATTAAAGCTCTGTATCGTATAATGAGGAGGAAGCAAAGGTGTATTTATGATGCTGGAGCTTAAAACAAATTATTGGAAAGGTTCCCTATTCAAATTAAGCTAAGAAACATGGGTTATAAACAGTTAATCCTTTACGCTAATAACTGGTGCCTCATACTGATGTCACAAAATGTATGATCCCAAAACAACTATAAAGCCTAGATATAAGCTGATCAAAATCAGATTATTATTGGGGTGCTAGCAAATGTCCGACTGCAATAAAAGCAGACACCATTCACTGTGGAAGTGATTCAACCACCAGGGCAGAGTGTTACATGGTCAAGTCTCATAATCTGGCCACCATTTATGTTGCCAAATTGAGCCATGATACCATCACTCGGGTTTTAGGCTGAGCAGTGTAAAATGTTTCCGGTTTTCTGAAGCAAAGATCTAATCAGTGCAGTGTAAGAGTATAGCATCCATAAATGTGTTTGACTGTTTATTTAAATGTAAGTTTTCCTTTTAAATACATTTTCCTTCTCTTGAAATGAAACCCATTTTCTGTTTCTAAATATTTTTATTGTTGTAAAGTTAATTGTAAAAATCTTCAGCTTTATCACATAAAACAAGTAGTTGTAATCTAAGAGGATATAAAACTGCATTGTGTTCTGATCTAAGCATTTTAGGATCTTTAAATGACCTGAAATTAAAAAAAACCCATGTCATACATAATTTCATTCTATGGAAATGTCACAGGAGGAGATGTGGTGTAGATTGATCAGAAATTATAGTTATTCCACGGTAAATTAATTATTTTAGCAGGCCTCTGACATGTAATAAGCACAACCATGAGGAATCTCTCTGCACCTGTTATCAAAACCAATATTTTTAATAACAAGGCCATAAGAAGGAGCAGAAATAACAAAAAAATAACAAATTCCTACATGGTAGTATCCGTTATACAGTCTGTCTACAGTATAGTATCATCAAACACTTAATATGGTCTTCTAATTTCACCCTTTCTACAGTGTCTTAGTAAACATTCAGAAAACATTTTATACAGTCTCAGTATAATCTCACCACATCACACTCAAACTGTAACTTCTTAGCTACAGCTGTAGCATGAGCCTTTCCATATTAATGGGCTTCAGCCCATCCTGAATACATACAAAGAATAGCCAATACATATTCAATGATAGAGCGTTTTTTTATTTTAATTATATCGCTTCACAAATGGACTCCAGGTTGGGATTATGTGGTTTGCTGTGTCTCAGATTTACCAGCATTATATGGCTGGCAAATAGGACAAGTTTCAAAATACTGCATTACAAGTAAATCTTGGTGTAAATAATTCCTAGGTCATGTCAGAAATAATCCCTCCTGTGCTTCCCTGTGTCGTTCTATGGTACATTCGAGAAACTTATGGGACTATAACTTGTGGAGCCCTCCGGTCTCCTGTAGAAGTTATCTCATTTCAAGATACTGTCAAAGACCTCCCTGTAGCCTTTTCAGGATTCTGGGCTTCAATTTGGAGTGTAGCAAGTTTATCTAAGGTGGTTACAGGGGAATTTCAAAGTGATGTGTATGTGGAAATACGGTATGTGGTCTCCTCAGAGAACCAGAATGTGGTGCTGAAGCATTTTCTTTTGCAACATATCAGTGAGAAGTGTGATTGACCATATGGTGAACTCTTATTTCAGAAGGTAACATTGCGTTTAGTCGTTTATTCACATAAGGAACATCATACTAATCTACAGGCCTGCTAATGTAAGATAATATCTTTGTTTATAGAGATGTCCATAATCACGAACATCCAAAGGCATATCAAACGGTCAGTTAAGATGTTTACCAGCGTTTGAACTATACACTATGTGACTTGTGCTGTATAGACAGAGGGTAGGTAATCACTACCTGGTACTTGGAACAGACAGCATAACCGCAGACAAATGTAAAAGCTTAATTTCTTGGAAGAGCCATCAACAATAGAGGTATATCTGATGTCCGTTCTAGGTGAAGTGAGATTATAAGCTACTTTAATGCAATCACGTTCAGATTGTTCATATGGAAAGTAGGATTAAGTACAGGACATTTGGTTGTAAGAAAACCACATAGAGAATACATAAAATAACATCTCGTATTTGGTTTGCCTTGCAGATGAGAGATGTGTTTTAAAGAGTAGTTCAGACATATTTGGTACAGCAACAGTAAGGAGCCTAAATCAGTGTTTGTAAAGGATTCCTCCACTATGGCAGCAGCCGCTACAGCTTTCAAGCATATGGGAAAAGTATGAGCTACCCCCGGGCAGGTACAATTTGGACTAGTTTGCCCTTGGCCGCATAGTGCACGTTTGCAGCCAAGAGTGCAGTCAGAGAATGTTCCCCAGCCATTCCAATTGTATTTTATTCTAAACAATCAGCGAGTATCCTCTGCCTATTGCTTAGCCGCAGCCATCTGAGTATGATAGCATACTTCTAGCACACTGATTGATGGATGGCATTGGAGAGCTTCTAGCACACTGATTGATGGATGGCATTGAAGAGCTTCTAGCACACTGATGGATGGCGCTGGTCAGTCACTAATCGGAGTGTAGCAAGATCCCCATACACTAATTGGTGAATGGCTGTAATTATCCAGCAATTAGAGTGCAAGAAACTTTTTACTGAGTAAGAAGGTGAACCAGCACAGCCAAACTACCTCACCAGTGCAACTGGAAACAGCAGGTAACAGCAGAAGGGGTAATTCATTTGGATTACTGCCAGAGATCTGGAGCCTGTTTATAAAGCCACTAGAGATCTGGGCTCTGCATTATAAGGACACCATCCTGCAAGTCTGGTCTATATAGTGAAGTAACCAGAGATTTTCAGGGTTTTCATTGTAATGCATGGTATCGGGCGGGGGCATTAAGGCCCCACCAGGGAAATGCATTGGTAGGGGCCCATGAAATAATGTGCACACTGCTGCTGAAGGGATGTGATCAGCCACCAGAGAATAGAGACCAGACAGTAGCGAGCATGGTCAGCCCACAAAAAAAGTTTTTTTTTCTTTAAAATAGTTAATTATTCTTTTATCAGCTAGAAGGGTCAGCGAACTTCAAGCACTTGCTTGTAATTCTCCAGCAACTATCTTTACTGTTCACAATGTAGCAATGAGACCTGTAAATCCCTAAATAGTGACATGACATCATAATGCCACAAGAGTGTAAAAGAGGTCATGTGTCTACTGCTCCAACAATCAGTATCTGGATAGTACAAGCAATCCAAAACACTTTTTAATTGGCAGGCAAGCAACCACAAAGGCACATCCTATGAGGAGCATGGCGAAATCCAGGGACAAAAGTTCCCAGCCCTCCCATGCTACCAGGTCAAGTAATGTGATGTAAAATGTGATAGGGTGATTTTTTATATATATATATATATATATATATATATATATATATATATATAGTTAACCCATGCATGATACTCATGCATTCTAGTCAAATCAAGCTACTTAAGGTGTTAAAAAGGTTCTTGTCATGCATTTGGGCCATAGCCCAGGCCTCCTCAGGGGAAGAGCGTTACTTCCCGACGTAAGCGCCCTTTTTTAACGTGGTTTTGTCCACATGTCACCACCTCATCATTCTTCTCCATCACCTCATCCTTCATTTTCATCGCCACATCTATCCAGATGTCTATCCAGACACAGGGATCTCTCTCAGCGGTCCTGAGTATCACACTCCTCTCGCTCTGTCACCCCCGGCAACCACCAACCACTCCCAACTGTCACTTCTCCTTCAAGAAATATATATATATATTTTTTAAATCTTTATAAACACTTTAAACAATTAACAAATTAAATTAACAAATTAAAAACATCTTAGTATACCAAATTTCAGCCCTTTCTGAATTTTTTTTCCCACACACTAAGAATTTAGTAGGTCAGTGTATAACTCCGCCCAGCAGGTGGCGCTGCAGCTTGGTTTTATTTTTTCCACAGACAGACTAACACGCCACTAAGCATTTATATTATAGATTTTATATATATATATATATATATATATATATATATATATATATATTATACACACACAGTACTGTGCAAAATTTTTAGGCAGGTGTGTAAAACTGCACAGTAAGAATGCTTTCAAAAATAGAGGTGTTAATAGTTTATTTTTATCAATTAACAAAATGCAAAGTGAATGAACAGATGAGAAATCTAAATCAAATCAATATTTGGTGTCACCATCCTTTCCCTTCAAAACAGCATCAATTCTTCTAGGTACACTTGCACGCAGTTTTTGAAGGAACTCACCAGAGAGGTTGTTTCAAACATCTTAGAGAACTGACCATAGATCTTCTGTGGATGTAGACTTGCTCAAATCCTTCTGTATCTTCATGTAATTCCAGACAGACTCCATGATGTTGAGATCAGGACTCTGTGACATTGCCTGTATGTTTGGGGTCGTTATCCTGCTGCAGAATAAATGTGGAGTCGATCAGACGCCTCCCTTATGGTATATCATGATGGATAAGTACCTCCCTGTATTTCTCAGCATTGAGGACACCATTAATCCTGACCAAATCCCCAACTCCATTTGCTGAAATGTAACCCCAAACGTGCAAGCAACCTCCATCATGCTTCACTGTTGCCTGCAGACACTCATTGTACCGCTCTCCAGCTCTTTGGCTCAAAACTGGCAAAAAAAATGGGACCCAGGTACACCTATCTGCTGTTCTGAGAAGTCTGTACAGAAGTGGTCTTCATGGAAGAATTGCGGCCAAAAAGCCAACATTCTACAGCAGGTGCTCTGGACTGAGGAGTCAAAGTTTTAAATATTTGGATGTAACAGAAGGTAGTTTGTTCGCTGAAGGGCTGGCCTCTGAGGGGAAGTAACAGTTGTTAAACTGACAGTGCCTTTAACTTATGCAGGTAAATAAGTCAGTAGTAGCACAACTTGGGAACAATGGAAAATTACACTCAGCCTCCTTGCAGCATGTCCATATGTGTTTAATTGAATGAGTACACTTGAGACAGGTCTCTGGGCAAGCTGCAGCAGTAATCCACTGGGACAAAACCTCTTGCTTGCAGTCCTCTATGCTCACCTGCAATTGACCCAGACATGGAGACTCTCTCTGGCCAGGGGTTTACTTTGTATACCCACAATAGTATCTCTTTACAGGGCTCACCCGGAGGTTTAATGTCACAAGTACATTATTTCCCTCACACTGGACACTCCTAGCAACTCTGGGTGACATCTGGCTCGCAAAGTCTCTCCAACACTAGTCACTGGCTGGACTCAGACTAGCATGTCAGCTGTGCTCAGACTCCTCTGTAACACTCGGTCTCTCCTGCACCTGCTCCACACTCCCCTAGGATGGCTGCTCTCCCCTCTCTGTAGCGCAGATTCTATTTATATGCTCCCCTCTGCCGATTGGTACTTTTGGACTTCTCCATTTCCTCCTCCACCTAGCAGCCTGGACTGCTGGGAGATGCAGTTAGAACACTAAACTCAGTGCCATTTAGGTGTAGCCTCACGACTTTGAGGGTCACTTCTGTGTTTCTTACATGTTTTTTTTATTGGTAGGATATGTGTATTACAGGTATTTAAAATTGGAACAATGACTCATTGTTTTAGCGTATCACTGGCCTTATTCTCTCTTTAGAACCAGGTCTTAATGGGTATTGCTATATCGTAAGAGATTGGCAGGATCATTGTTTGGTTCAACATAAGTGTCCTACCTCATTTACATGTTGCACCATAAGGTAGCAGATACTCTGACTAGGATCTCTTTGTTAGGAATTTACAGGAATACAAAGTGCTGTTGTAGTACAAAAAAATATTCAGTTTATTGCAGTTCACTGCATATAATGGTGGTCTGAGCAAAAGGACATTGGATATTGTAGTAATCAAAGACGGGTGGAAACACAAGTTCTGAGGTGATGCAGGAATATGTCTTTATGGCAATGCAGGAATATAACACAGTCTTTACTGCAAATGCCCCGCACAGTGAGCAAAGAGCATTACCGCCATGCATGCCTGAGGATTCTATGAACTTTATGAAACAATGCAGTTGAAAAGCCAGATGTCTAAAAGTTGCAGATCCAGGTAGCAGGAGCCAGGAGACAATAATTTGCAAAGCAAGTTATCAGTAACCAGGAGACTGCTGAAGACAGACAGAAACTAGATAATGCAAGGTCAGAATCACACAGATACAGACCGGAACCTGGAAGCTAGCATGTAATAATATCACTGGCAATAAATGCAGGACAGTGAGAGCTTAGAAAGTGCAGCCTTCCAATCAGCACTCAGAGGAAGACACACCTGAACTGCATAGCACATCTGTATAACAAGCAGAATGCAAAGCAGATTTAAACTTAATAATCTTTCTTTAGATTTCTTTACTGTGTAGTTTACAAGGAACTATCCGTTTTTTGTGCAATCAAAATCTCATGCGCATCCCACAGGAAACATCAAGGTATAACCCCTTTGGCGAGCTAGAAATAGTGCATCCTACTTTGTATAATCCTTTCCTAGGAGGTTGATTTTATTGAACTAAGGACAAAGGCATGTTTCTCAAGTATAGGACCTATGACAACAGATACAGCCAGGGGCAGAACAGTGCAGTGCTAACCACTTACCGAAAATTGGCTATGCCACTGTAACCTAACAAGAGAGAGGGGGCTTCTTCTGATCATGTGTGGCTGGCACATGTACCCATTGCACATATGCCAAGGAGAAGAGGGCCTCAGAGGGTGGGTACTGGCATTGACAAGCCACTCACCTCTAACTGCCTCGCCTGCAACCATGGTAATTTTGCCACTGTAGAGTCATCTATGGGCTGTTTCTAATTTAGTGGCTGCATTAGCTTTAACGGCACACGGACAAATTTTCAAGATCCACATTCAAACTTGAGATAAACTATTAAACCTCGCCTAATATGTACATTAGATTACCTTATCTACACTCTCTACTGTCCATGTGGTCTCGCCTATGGGTGAAAGACTATCCAAAATTTTTGTGAGAACTTTACTAACCATCAATCACCCATTAGGGCGGTCTTTCTGAACCCGAAATCTGACAAACCAGTAGTAAGACATTTCCTGATCATATCTCACCAGGTTTCTAGCTTGAGATGTATTCTCATTGACCACATACCACCAAGGTGGTAACAGACAGAAACTGTTACTATAATGTGACTCACGGTGGATCACACAACTAAACAATGATTCAGTAAGGAAAGGAAAGCAAAAAAATAAGGAGTAACATTTCGCCTTCTAGATTGAGGAAGCTGTTCTACAGAATACCTGTTAGTAACACCATGGCCTCGTTTGGTCACTTATTAATCTTTTTTGGACTCTCATGTTTCTTTCATAACTCTGCATGTTGTGGACTTTACTCTTATTTTTTTTTTATCCCTCTTATTTACTTCTCCTTGTTTTTCATCATGATAATTTTCTCTACACACTGAGACCTTCAGGTTATTTCTTTTGTCTATACACTATTTCAGGTGATGTTTTACACTAGGTATACATAGTCGGCTAAGTCAAACATCTGGCCAGATTCATGACCAGATATACTGCTCCATATGGATTCCTTCCTATACACATATTTGTTGCTTTCACAGTATCAGCCCATTGACTTTTGACTGTGCTCCCATTATACATGTAGTCCCTTTTTATGTGTTTTTACTTTCATTGTGCTGATGTTGGTACATTTGTGCTCTTTCCAACTTTATTGTTCTTATGTACGCATTACTTTTTTCAGTGATTTACTTTCCACCTATATTTATCAATTCTATGTTTATTCTTGTTTCATTGTGTTTGTTTCACATCTCACTATTAGCTTGCACACCTTTGCTATATAGGACTCATGCAGGATCAATGCACACAGCAGGGCTGATGCAGAGTGGGATGAACGCCAGTTTGTGTAGCATATTGTGTGAAATAGCTCTGTGCATGTCCAGAAAGTGGGTGCACACACATGCTTCTATGCAGACTTCTGGCAGTTACACCCACCTACACCTGAAGAGGTGGGACGGAAGAGACAAAGGCAGTGCAAACACAGGTTCAAGTACGAAGGAAGTTCTTTCACAAACTACTACCCCTGCCTAGGAACTAAGAGAGAAAGCAATGGTCCAGTTTAGAATGGGAAGGTAGAGAGGGTTTTGTTACGTTTTACCGCGCTGGTGTATTCGCTAACCACAACAGTGGGTATTCAGTAACTCAAGGATGCGAGCTGCTGAGTATGGTTTAGTGTCAAGAACACGTGCTGAGAGCCGAGAGGCCAGGATGTAGCAACAGTGAACCCAAGCACCCTGTGAGGATACCACCCTTAGCTGGGATGGAAGTTACCCTCTGGGATTCAACTCACTCGGGTAGACTAGGATATATCCAAAATAAGACTTTATTACAACAGCACAACACCACAAGACGTTCACAAGTTACAGGGTAAATGGTAGCATGTATCCTCCAGCAATATTACCACTACCGTTTAGCAAAACAGTTATGGTGTCTCCTAGCCTGGGTTACTAGCTCACACCAACCCTGTCCTGGTAGGGTTCCCTCCAGCGGCACCACAATGCCTGGCCCAGAGTCCTTTTCACTGATGTCTTCTACACCAGGATCCTCCAAACTAGCATAGCTCCCCTGGCATTCTCCTCGCCCTATCTTATTTTCTGTATCCACAGGAAGTAGGGTTTTTTTTGTTTAATGCTTTTTATATTATGATTAGCAAGTACATTTTCTACATTAAGTTTTCTACTCTCTGACCTGCTGATGGCAGCACACACCAACTGTTCAAGTCTTTTGCAGGCCCCCAGCATTCGGGAAAGATACAATCATATCTGATATTGTTTATAGTAGCATTGCTGTAGTGTGGAGGAACAGTGGTGGCATTGCTGTAGTATGGAGTGATGGTTGTGGCATTGCTGTAGTATGGAGTGATGGTTGTGGCATTGCTGTAGTGTGGAGGAATGGTGGTGGCATTGCTGTAGTGTAAAGAGGCGGTGGTAGCATTACTGTAGCGTGGGTTTGTTATAGCAGATTTCTGTAATGTGGGGTGGTGTAACCGATTGCTGGAGGGGTATTGCTGTGGCTGAGTATTCCAGTGATAATGGGGTATTGCTGTAATGTAGAAGGTGTTGCTGTGTGACTCCGTCTACTCACTATTTTTCCGCACCTACCACAAGATCACTTTCAAAATATTTTCCAGGGTTACTTTAAAGTTCAAAACCTCTGTTGGTTAAATCTAGAAGGCATAACTATTTTTTCATATATCTGTTTGCTAAGCCGTGTTTATAGTACTTGGTGATTTATAATCACTAGTCAAACCATGGATATCTGGACAGTAGTACAATTAGGATTGGGAACAGAGGTTGGAATATAAACATTGGCAGATTCAGGTGTTTCACTGCATCTAAGACTGTTTCAACTGTTTATACTGGTTGTCATGACATCCCTCTGACTTCAGTGTTTCTCAGGTGCTTAGAATTACATCAATGCTGACAAGTCTGATTGACACACTGCTAGAATTGCTCTCTGCTGGTTTATAAGGCTGACTGCACCATTGACTTCTTGTTTGTTACAGTGTTTACCAATTTAGGCAATTGTTTTCTGTATCAGTTTGAAGTGTGCTTGTAGTTGATTCTATTAGCAGCCTGCCACATTTTCTGGATTAGTTTCTGACTAGCTCTTTTGCAGTTTATAATACTGGGTCCTTGTTTGTTACTGGATAGTTTCTTTGTCTCTGCAAAGGGATCTAGTATCTTCTTTTCTGTTTGTATACACCAGCACTGAATATAATCCTATACTGTTGCACACAAGACCTGGATGCAACCGAGTAACGGTGAGACATAGCATTCTATGTCAAATAGAGGCTGCTGTAGGTGCAGACCAGATGCAGCTCTATTTTTTTTTTTATTGAAAGCCCGGGATCGGTGCTTTCTTGCCCAAGTGAAAAAAAGGTACAAAAAGTGTACAAGGGTGCGGAAATCCAGCTTCTTCTCCAGAGAGAAAGGGCCCCTGTATCCCTGACTCGCTGGAACGAAAAGGCCTTACAGGGGGAAATGGTCTTCCCTTTACCCTGGGATCTGCCGGAGCATTACCCCCAGGTCTCGAAAACTCGCCCATCCCCAAGAAGCGAGGGCATCGGAGGATTTCAGGGGAATAGGAGCTTCAGGGCCACACTAATCCCCCTAGATATTCAGAACTGTGAAGCACATAAGGGCCTACCTGCACCCCACAAAAATCTGTGAAACAAAATACTTAAAAGTGAGAGTGACAAAGGAGTGTAATAAATTAGTGCCGAGTGGTTATGGGCCTCAGCCTAATGGCCGGGTTGGTATAAAAATGTGCCCGCCCAACCAAAAGGCCAGAGCAAAGGAAGGCGGTGCGTAAAAGAAAGTGGTATAAATTAGTTAAAATGTTTTAAAATCACATGCCAGGTGCAGCAGCTGTGATTTGTGGCACTTACAGGTGGCCACTCTGGAGGCACATTTAGTCCTGGGCGTTCAACGCCTCCTCCCTGCCCCCTGCCTGACAACCAAGTGCAGCATCGCCTTAC
Organism: Mixophyes fleayi; assembly: GCF_038048845.1. Classification (NCBI taxonomy): domain Eukaryota; kingdom Metazoa; phylum Chordata; class Amphibia; order Anura; family Limnodynastidae; genus Mixophyes; species Mixophyes fleayi. Next base: position 245,739,439 of record NC_134406.1, read on the forward strand.
AAGAACAGATACTACACTTGATCTTAGCCAAAAGGTAGAGAAGCGTCTTGGAAGCTGGTGGCAGAAATGCTTTAGCCTGACACTCTCCCAATTGTTATTTATGGAAACCTTTTGACTGAAATGAAAAGAAATGAGTAAAATATCAAGTGCTGTTTAATTTTCTGGTGTAATGGCACAAAAGACAGATTTTAAGCAGTGTTTAATTACTAATACATAGTTATGAATGGAGAATTGTAACTAACATCTATACAGTAGGTTCCATAACAGGGATGGGTACGAATTTCAGATGGTGAATCTGTTGACACCTAAACGGTGACATGGTAAATGTCTACAGTCATGGGCAAAAATTTTGAGAATAAAACAAGTAGTGATTTTCACAAAGTTTGCTGCTTTCGGTGTTTTTAGACCTTTTTGTCAGATGTTGCTATGCTATACTGAAGTAAAATTAAAAGCATTTCATAAGTGTCAAAGGCTTTTATTGACAATTACATTAAGTTTATGCAAAGAGTCAATATTTGCAGCGTTGATCCTTCTGTTAGAAGACCTTTACAATTCGCCATGGCATGCTGTCAATCAACTTCTGTGCCACATACTGACTGATGGCCGCCCATTCTTGCCTAATCAATGCTTGGAGTTTGTCAGAATTTGTGGGTTTTTGTTTGTCCACCTACCTCTTAAAGATTGACCACAAGTTCTCAATGGGATTGAGGTCTGGGGAGTTTCCTGGCCAAGGACCCAAAATTTCGATGTTTTTATCTCCAAGTCACTTAGTAATCACTTTTTCCTCATGACAAGGTGCTCCATCATGCTGGAAAAGGCATTGTTCATCACCAAACTGTTCTTGGATGGCTGGGAGAAGTTGCTCTTGGAGGATGTTTTGGTACCACTCTTTATTCATGGCTGTGTTCTTAGGCAAAATTGTGAGTGAGCCCACTCCCTTGGCTGAGAAGCAACCCCACACATGAATGGTCTCAGGATGCTTTACTGTTGGCATGACACAGGACTGATTGTAGCGCTCACCTTTCCTTCTCTGGACAAGCGTTTTTCCATATGCCCCAAACAATCTGAGAAAATCAGAGAAAATGACTTTACCCCAGTCCTCAGGAGTCTAATCCCTGTACCTTTTGCAGTGTATCAGTCTGTCCCTGATGTTTTTCTTAGAGAAGTGGCTTCTTTGCTTGCCTTCTTGACACCAGGCCATCCTCCAAAAGTCTTCGCCTCACATCTGCCTGCTGCCATTCCTGAGCAAACTTTGCACTGGTGGTGTCCCGATCCTGCAGCTGAATCAACTTTAGGAGACATCCTGGTGCTTGCTGGATGTCCTTGGGTGCCCAGAAGCCTTCTTCCCAACTATTGAACCTCTCTCCTTGGAGTTCTTGATGATTCGATAAATGGTTGATTTAGGTGCAATCTTACAAGCAGCAATATCCTTGCCTGTGAAGCCCTTTTTGTGCAAAACAATGATGACTGCATGTGTTTCCTTGCAGGTAAGTATGGTTAACAGAGGAAGAACAATGATTTCAGGCACCACCCTCCTTTTAAAGCTTCCAGTCTTTTATTCTAACTCAATCAGCATGACAGAGTGATCTCCAGCCTTGTCCTCATCAACACTCTCACCTGTGTTAATGAGAGAATCACTGACCTGATGTCAGCTAATCCTTTTGTGGCAGGGCTGAAATGCAGTGAAAATTTTATGTTTTTGGGATAAATTTCTTTGTCGTGGCAAAGAGGGACTTTGAAATTAATTGCAATTCATCTGAACAAAAGTAGAAATGATAAAAACAGTGCAGATCTCGGTCTCAAGCAGCCCTCTATGCTTAAACCCCAATCAACACAGGAGTCAACAATAATATAAAAAAAGCAATACAAATAAAGCATAGGTTGGCGCTAGTGACTAATAAAACAGTTTCTCAGTTGTAGTGCAGATAACACTAAAATGGTGAAAACAACCTCTTCTGCAGATAACTTCTATATCCTCAGGTGCATTCAGTGTGTGTTCAAAGTCTGTGAAAAGGATCACTTGATCCCAATCAATACTTCTTTTAATGTCTAACGATGAAACATGAAAGAAAATAAAAAACCATCGTAGCGCAGACTTGTAAGTATTCCAAAACTGATACATATATTCTTAAATTGAAAACAAGCACACTTTCCACAAAAGACAGGTGACTTCCTCTGTGAACAGCCCCTACAGATATACACTTACAAGACTCTTATTGATCGTAGGCATGAAGTCTCATATGCATTCTTCTCTTTTCCTTCATTATTCATTCGGACAAAACATCTCCAAGATATACACAAGGAAGAAATAATGTGCTAATAGTGCATTACCTCTTATTCAAAAAAGGAATTTTATTTCAACACTGCACCATATAAAAGGTATGCCTTAACAAAGATTGTTTTAATGGAAATGTGTTGACATCTCTGAAGGACAGCTCTTTCTTGAAAATATATGTACCTGCATTGCTGGCGCTCCAAATGCATTTTTTATGTGAATGTCAACCAATGTTTTGGGGTAAGAATGCATCCGGAACGAGATGTTATAAGGAATGTTTTTTTATGTGTTTATTTTATATAGTGCAGTGTTGAAATAATATTCCTTTTTTAATAAGAGGTAATGCACTATTAGCACATTCAGTGCTTTATTAATTAAGCATAGCACTTAAAAACCAGTGTTTAAATTGGCCATATGATATTACTTTTCTAATGACAATTAGAAAAATCAAGTTTATTTAATCTGCTGTATATTGCTGAACCAACATGGCACTATTAAACACTTTTGATCACTTGAAGTTACAATAGAGTGGTTATCAGAGCCGGATTTAGACCTCGTGGGGCCATAGGCAAGAGACTGGTTGGGGCCCCCCCTCTCTGAAAAAATCCATAGCACTATGTTTTTTTTAGCATACTATATACCCCTATAGCTGAGTAGAAGGAAAGCTATGTGCTGCCGCGGTGCGCCATCGAAGGAGGTGCGGCCATATCATTGGGGGCATAACTTGCATCATTGGGGACGTACCTAGCAGCAACAATCTAGTGTACCTAGTAACAACCTAGCAGTTGTCACTTTTGTCCCTCCATCATCACTTTTGCCCCTTCACATTATCATATGTGCCCCTTCACAATACCTCTGTCCCCAATCACATCAATTCTGTCTCCCTTCATAATTTTTTTGGGAACAATTTGTTTCCCCTTTTTCATAGTGTGCCATTGTGCCTCCGTTAGTTTGCTTACCTTTATATTGCTTTCTTCTCTTCCGTTTTCTTTCTTGCCCCGTCGCGCACGCTGCTCCTCTCTGCTCCTCTGAGTCTTCAGTGAATATGCCGTCGGGCATGATGAGCAGGAAGGAGGAGATGAGGCTGTCGGGGCTGCTGCAATCGTGATTTTTTTTCTTTTTCTTCCCTTGGACACAATATTTTTTTTCTTTACTGGCGCCTTTACTACCACCCGGGCCCCCTAGCGACCGCTGGGCCCTAGACAAGTGCCTAGGTTGCCTAGTGGTAAATCTGGCCCTGGTGGTTATTGGATTTCAAGTTGCCAACTTTAGAGTCCTCCACAGAGCTGGGGCTCAGTGAATCTTTTCCTTGATTTCCTTTATTCTACTTTTTACAAAGCATCATAGTTTAATTAAGCAGAGCCTTATTTAATTAAATCAGGTAAAACCAGTTACTGCATAATTTCACTACAATAGGTCATAGTTTAGTCCTCTCAGTATTTACTTAAACAATGGAATATCAACAAAAACATGTAGTCAAATAATTATATTTCAAGATTTTTCAGATGTACTTTGTCAATACACCAGAACACAACAGGAATACACAGATTAGTGGGAGGGAGTGGTAGGAGGACTGGGCAAGAGAAGGTATACACCGCTTGCCCAAACCAGCACCACTTTGACTGAGCAGTGTGAGGTGCACTTTTTACACCTAGTCTTCCAGGAACCCAATTTTTTGGTACTGGCATGTAATTAGAAAGGGTTTTTAATTTTTTACATTTTAGAACATTTGCTCTTATTTTTGTATGCCTGTTATGTAACCATTTTGTATAAACACTCTGATAGCGCAGCAGATTAAAAATAATGATAAAGTCAATATATGAATTTTAAATTTCTTTATTTAACTTTTTCCGAACCAGATTTCAATTAAAAAAAAAAAGAACAAAATGCATATTAAGTGTATGTAGGTGATTCATTAGGTGGTCATTTAATGAAATGTTAAATCTCACATGCAGCAGCTTCAGACGTCCTATTCACAATCAATTTGCAGGTTAAATTTATGATTTTACCAAATCTGCAGCAACCTCTTGGTCTCTCAGCAATCAGTTTTTGGGGGTCTCTCCAACTTTGAAAGTACTAGGCGCCAAGATTTTTTTTTAAATGAGTATTTTTCTTACATATTACCATGGGTTTGGTCTCAATGAACTTTTCTAATACATGGTCCATTTAAGAATATCACAGTTACTGGTTATATTTTTGTAATCTGTTACAATTGTGTGTTATAGGTGGAGAACAAGGGTATAGAATCATCAAAGAACATTTCCCCTTCTCTTTATTTTTTGGGTTCAGCATGAAGTCTCTCTGTAGAGTACTTGCACATTCTGAGGTTTCATTCCTCAAAACTTCTGAATAGCCCTTTGTTGATCCTCACCCTTGGAACAATTTTACTTTAATCTACGCATTCGGTGGCGTCCACTATTATTAGAATCAACAGGTTGAGGATATAACCCTGCCCTATAAAATCGAGAGGGGAATATCCAAGTAGTTAACACTAGTGTAGTCAAACATGAATTTTAAATGAAAAATGTTCAAGCTTAAAAACTGATCAACAAAAGGACCAGGTTCACCTCAAAGGGGCCATTACATATATACTGATCTTCAAATTCCCCCATATACTGGTTAGCAAAACTGGGGGCAAAGCTGGTCCCCATAGGCATGCCAAGTGTGTGTAAATAATATTGTAATCCAGACAGAAAATAATGCATGAGAATGAATATTTATTTAATACAAAATTATTTCAGCTATCCGAGTTACTATTTTCGCTAATCAGGAATGATTTAACTGCATTTGTCTCCTCCTGATGGAGTATATCTGTACACAATACTTGCTTGTCTAGCATACGGAATCCGGACTCCACTCAATACCCTCTAGCATATTAAGAATATGCATTGTGTCATTGACATGTAATCTCAGATGGGTGATATGAATGTGCAAATGGTGATCTACAAGAAAGGATAAATTAGACCAAGTAATCAGAGAACCGAACAGAGGCCATGAGTGCCGGGTCTTTCCACTCACAGAGACGCTGCCCAAAACCTGATTAAGAGTGCTCTAATGGGGGACTGTTGCTTGATGAATAAGAGTATCCTTACTGACACGACTCAGATTGACAAATATACCTGTGGAAATTGCTCTCTCCTTATCTCTAACCAAAGTTGAGTTACTAACGACTGCTTAATATTAATAACAATGTGGTTTTGATTACATTATATTATACTGTTCACCTGTCTACAGCCTGTAAGTATTTTAACTGTTGATGATTTTAGATTACAAATGAAATGAAATAAATATTTGTTTTAATTTTATGTATGTGTTTGAGTCAATTTCTGCCATGGTTGATTTTGATATCTAATAATTGAGACAAAAAACTAGAACGCCCAGTGCTGTTTTTCATTTTATGTATCTATTTAACTTTTAAATTAAGCAAAATTCCTAATAAACAGCAGAAAGGATAGATGTTTCTTCTTCATCATCATCATCTATTTATATAGTGCCACTAATTCCGCAGCGCTGTACAGAGAACTCACTCACATCAGTCCTTGCCCCATTGGAGCTTACAGTCTAAATTCCCCACATACACACACTGAGAGAGACTAAGATCAATTGAAAAGCAGCCAATTAACCTACTAGTATGTTTTCTTCTATAAGCTATATGTTTAATTCTAGCATAGAAGTTTATTAATATTACAAATTTTGTACCAGGCTTCTTCAAGGGGAAATCCTGTATCTGTTTCTCAGGCCTATTCATGAATTTCAGTAGGGAAGTTGAGCTTCTGCAATTAGGCTTAAGCATATGTATGCTCTATTTAAGAGTTTTCTTAACTGTACTTGCTTGAGTGGGGCTTGGACAAAGTGATGAAATAAAATTTATTATTGGGTGGACAGCGCTTTCCTGTAATTCTGCGTGTTAGTTGAGTTTCCTATTATAGCATCAAAGCATGTTATGCCAGCAGCTTTCCAGATGGATGTCATATCACTACTCTGTCCTGGACAGAAGAGGGGATGAGTCCATACGGTTGCAAGGGGTGATCTGACAGGAGGCCTCTGTTAACAGTATACCAGGTGGATCATCATTGTCAACATTTATTTACATAGCATCAGCATATTCCATAACGCATTACAATTGGGAACAAACACAGTAATAAAACAATACTGGGTAATACAAACAGACAGAGAGATGAGAGGGCCCTGCCCGAAAGCTTACAATCTAGTAGAGAGTCATAACTACTGCTAGAATACATAGAACAGATTTCAGTCTATACTGTTTTTCAAGCCAGGATATAAATTCCATTGAGTTAGCGCCAAACTTCTTCAAGTCGATCCTATAATTTATGTGTGCTTTAGTAAAAGCTTAAAGTTGGCTAATGCAGGTAATTGTTGTAATATCTGCAAAGCAGTGGGAGTACCAGTACCCCTTTACCTCATGTCGGGAGAAAGAGTTATTTTTTTTTAAATTCATATTGCATAGTAGTATTTTTATATGGTTGGTCATAGGATTTGTTTAAGTTAACACCTAGATCCTTTGAGTCTAGTTTCCATCAAATTTCAACTCAAAATTCCCTAAGGTGACATGGGACGTAGAAGGGTAAGGCCTCTGAATTGTAATTATTAACCTTGTACTCAGGAATAGAGCCAAAACCGTGTAATTCTTACAGGGGAGAGAGGTGAGCGTTAATAGGACATCATCAGCAAAGAGGGACATTTTGTACTAGGATTTGCTGATGGCTATGTCTGAGATGTCAGGGTTCAATCTTATTTTATTGGCCAGGAGTTCGATGACCAGGGTAACTATCAGGGGGAAAGAGGTCACTCTCTTTTGCCGAGGTTATGGGATAGCACAAGTATTACTTGCAAAAATTTGTCTTTGAAGCAGTAATGGATTAAAAATTGGACCATGAATGCCCAAGAGACCATAACGAAGACTTTCTACGAGTCTAGGGCAAATACCAATGAGGGGATTTTATTTTTTGTTGATATAGTAAATTATATTAATGGTTTGTCTAGTAATATCCACCTCCTGCCTGGGTAGAGATAGCCCATCTGACTATGTGTATTAAGTTAGGTAATAGGGTAGTTATCCTGTTTGCTAGAACCTTAGCGCAGATCTTAAGATCAGTATTTAATAGACAGATTGGACAGCAGTTAGAAGTGTCCTCCAGTTACGATAGCTCTGGTTGTGCACAGGTGGAAGGATTCTCCATTCATCATGCTATTAAAGACAGTTTTCATATGGTATCTCTCCTCAAGTAGCTTACTTGATGAGAGATATACCAGCATTATGGTGAGGGAGCAATCATTAGTCAAGTGGTTTTTATGTATATTGTCTAATTCTTTGTAATACGTTTTAAAAATCTAATTTATTTGCACCTAATTGTATTGCAAATGATCTTTTGTATCTTTAATTGATTGTATTGCATAAGACGCTCTCTGAGCTTTTAGTTTTATTTGCTTACATGGTATCTGCTATCTGCTTTATTAGATTATTTATAGAAGAGCTGGTTTAGCCAACAAAGAAATTTCTGATTTTCTTCGGAGAGGATATTATTATTAAGCTCAACGCTGGCTGACAATAATTTTTCTTTTGTTTCTTTGAAGGTAGCAGTTATTTCATATTCAAGAGTTGTTATGAGATCTTCTATTTTTTCTGTTCCTTATTATTTGTGAGATCACCTTTAACAACAGCCTTGTGTGCTTCCGAATGGGATAGAGGGACTATTTTGCAAGATGTTAGAAAAGTAAACAAGAATACTTTTCACTATTTGCATTTGGCATTGAGATGTTTAGAAATGTTTTATTCAGCAAAGTTCTACCTGAGGGGCCCTTATGGAGAATAAATGCCCCTGTCATGCATGAATAAGATTTACCTCTGGCTGCTTCCATTTCAAATTCTTTATCTTTAAATTCAGAAAACAGATGATAATGTTGCATTGAGACTCATTCTCCCTTGGCTTAGGGTGAAGAGCTCTTTTAATTGGGACTAAATGTAAGTTTAACTCTAGGAACATAACTAAAAGGTTTGTTTGCAGCTAAGTTTTTCATGCCCCATTCTCAATTTCTTCATTTTTGTATTTTAGCTCTTGCAATTCTCTACTGAGATGGTCTAAATCGCAGTTAGTATCTTCTTGGAAACTTTCTTGACATGCATCTAGCTTAGTCATGCAGGCTGCTAAAGAGGTTATATCAGCTTTGTTGTTATGGCTTTCTGTAGTTCTGTTTATAGTGAATGCTTTAAGTGCATGATGAGGTTTTTTTAGGTGATTCTTCCAGCAAAAAGGGGAGTGTGAGAAAGGCAGTGCTTCTATTCGAGGGCTTATTTCATCCAGGCTTGTGAAATAACGAGTGAGCCCTCCATGAAGGCACTTTTTTGGCTTTGATGGTGAGTGTTGCATACTTATGATTACATTTCATTCTTAGGGTGATGTGTGTTACTTGTAGCATAAGATGGCTTTAAATTGAGACAGGATACAGCCAATAGTCACCCGTGGGAAACAGGAGGGTCTCCTTTAAATGCACATTACTCTTGGGGATTTTGTATACTAATTTACGACCACCAGTTGGCGAAGTTTCTCAAATGCAAAAGTTCTGCTTTTATGTGTTGCAGGCATGAAAGTAATGTTTTGGAGATTAGGGAAACCTTGTAGTGGTACCTACAGTACATATAGTTCTCCACCTATTATTTGGTGTCCTACCTCATAATTACCCCTCTTATTCCTCAGGGTTTTTTCCTTATTCTCCTCTACTTCCGCAAGAAAGTGTGGCGTTGGCTTCTTATAGAAGAATTGTGACTAGCAACTATCAGGTCACTGTGTAATATAGTGATTCTCTTGCTACCTTATTAGAACCTCTGTAGCATTAATAGGGCAAAGCTGAGGGAAGGGTATTAGAGCTGGGTTGAGAGAGAACCACTTTTGCGCAGATCAGCGGGAGCCTTCTAGCTACTTTAGTCTGGCAGAAGTATGCACTGCTGCTGTGATGATGTTGCAGTGGCATAATTTTACTGGGTTCCAATGATCAGGAAGCTTGGTTTGTCGCAAAACCGTGTGTTGAGCTTTGGATTGGCTCCCGATGGCATTGCAGTACAGTTAAGCTAAACAGAACAGTGGAGTGGTAATGTGTGGACGCTGGTGGCACTAAAGATGAAGGGGATTTGTGACTCCACACGGTCGGGCTAATTCTTTTATGTGTCAGATGGTTTCTGGAGCTTGGGCGGCACCAGTTTGCACCTGTTTAGGCATATTAGAAGGGTGGTAGGCCTCAGGCCTGGTCACCTCCGAATATGGTGCTTGCTCAAAAAAATACCATGATCAAGATGAGCCCCACATATTCTAAGCCCCACATATTCTAGTGGGAATTAGAGTGTGGAACAGTGGTCAGGAGCTGCAGATTATGATTAAGCGCTCTCTATGTGCTACTTGCACGGATGGCTGTCAGGCCATGCCTAAAACATGGTTTGTAAGTATTGTATATAATTAAATGTTGCAATTTAATGTAAAAATATTAATAATGATCGCATGCATTGTCTTTGTTCCTCCTTACAATTCTTGTGTAAGAAAGTACAATATTTTGTTTTAGCCTGCATATGTCACTATTCCAATTGCTAGGTCTATAGAAAACAAATGGCTGAAGGATAGATTTGACGATATAAAATGGCTATACAAAGGATAAACCCCCATTTGCCTATTCACAGTTTGAATCCTTACATCATGGAGTCAAAGTGACTTGGGGATTTTTTACCACCAATCAACACAAATAAAAAAAAATGAATCAGATGTTTTAGTTACAAACAACAAAACCAGACAATTGATTACCTAATTATTCAATCCCTGTTTAATGCTACTCAAATTATTCTATGGAATTAAGAACATTATTTGTTTGTTTTTTTTGCATTCAAGAAACTCTCATCTGCTACAACTGAATGTGTTAGGGCAGTGATGGGCAAACTTTTTCAGGAGAGGGCCAAATAAAAAAGAAAAACTTTAGGCGGGCCAATATAATTTATTAAAAAACTCAAATATCGAAATATATAATACACATTTTTTGAATGGGACGGGAGGGTGTTATATAGCAGTGTTACCTCTATAAGTGCAGCGATCGTACAGACACAGCACTTAATTCAGCAGCTTGTTGCAGATCCGTCTTTCTGGTGAGCCACTAACTGACAACACAGCAGCCAATCGAAATCCGCCTTAGTATATGGCCCAGCCCATCTCTTCTCACATGACTTTCAGCCATTAGGGGGCGGGCAGGTGTTTGAGTGATTGACATACGAAGTGTCCTTTTAGGAAGGAGGATGAAGTGTAATGGAGGAAATAGCTGGGAAGGCATAAAAATGAAGGTTCTAACACACAGGGTCGGCCCTAATAATTTTATGCATATTTTAATGAAATTTTTTAAAATATTGGCGGGCCGGATAGAACCTCTAAGTGGGCCGGATTTGGCCCGCGGGCCGTAGTTTGCCCATCACTGCGTTAGGGCAATGTCCTGCTTAAATAAAAATCTCCCAAATCCTTGGTCTCTTGCAGATTGGCTGCATTAGGTTTTAAGCTTTATCTATATCTTACTCTATCCATTTTTCATCTACTTTGAAAGGCTTTTCATTCCCTGTAGAAAAGCATCATTTAAGTATTATGCTCCTGCCACCATGCTTCACAGTAAGGATATGCAGTGATAGGTTTGCTCCAAATATAGCACCTAGCGTTCATGGCAAAACAATCGCTCTTGATCTCATCTTGACCCTAGTCTCTCTCTCCGTCTGTTAGGGAATTTAGACTGTAAGCTCCAATAGGGCAGGGACTGAAGTGAATGCGTTCTCTGTACAGCGCTGTGGAAATAGTGATGATGATAACTGAGAATTCTCAATGGGTAACTTCTTGTATTGAAGCACTCACCTCAAGAACATGACTGCAACTGTCCTACCTTATGAAATGCAATATCAAAATACCAATTATTGCCCTAATTATCTCCAGCATTATTTAACTGCTTGAATAGATTAATTCTTCTTACTAGCTGTTTTATCAAGGTGGAGTCCCTGGCATCTTATGCATTGGCTACTTTTTTCTACAAGAATCAGATTTCAAAATCTGATTCACATTTTTAAAGCCTATTACTTAGAATTACTGAACATTTACAATTCTACACCCATTTACACTCACAAGTAGCTGGTCCAGTACTTTAAACATGTACTTGTACCTTCTGTACAACTACCTTGTTTCCTATTATATTGTAAGTGTTTGCTATCAGGGCCTTACACAAGATATGTTATTGTATTGTAATTATATCACAACTGTGCCACAGTTTGCACTTTCCATCCTCCCAGCCCCCCAAAAATTGTAACAAAGGTATGCATGGGTAAACCTTACATGAAGGGATCTTCATGTGCCAAAAACTTGCAGCATCTGTAAAACGAGAGCAATCAAAGGCATCATTTATATGCATTTACTGCTTTCTGCTACAAAGTTGAATAATTCAATGTAAGGTATCAGCAATGTTCCTACCTCTGTTCATTTGATCTCACATTAACATTCCTCTCTCTTCAGTCCAGTGTCCTGGAATCTAGTTCAGTTTGAAACTAAAATAAATCGCATAAAGCTCCTTGATGTTTCAATAAAGAAAACAGAAGTCTCTTTAGTCACATCAAATTGCTTGGATATAAAGACTATTCAAATAAACTTTAAACTAAAAAAACAAACAGAAACCCCACTGCTTTAAATCTAAACAGTAAAATAATTTAAAGGACACCGAAGCATTACTGAAAATTATGGCAAATTTGGAATGGCAGGATGATCTTACGTCAGTTACGATTGATTAATCTTTAAAATAGTATCTTTTTACTTCAACAAAACATAATGGGCCCGATTCATCAAGGAAATTAAACAGCAATTTTGTGCTTACAATCCACAAAATCACTTTGCTCATGCCCAGAACTGGTTTATATGCCACAGAACACAGAAACGATCAATTAATCAGAGCACAAAGGACAATTAGTACAGCCTACGATTTCAGGGAGATAACGTAGTCAAAGTACAGTAATGACGTGCCAATCTCGAGCACACGCAGCACCAGTCGTATCTCTTGCTCTAGCTACAGGTCTAGTCTAAGTAACAATTACAATGTATGACAGCGGAGTATGCATGGTATTAATTTGCTATCAGAAGTAACTGTTAAAATGTATTTTATGCACATTAGACATAAACTAATAAATGTACTTAATTTATTTATTTTTTTACTTTTTAATGTTTTATCATAAATACCTATATTAACAGGTGACATTAATTCATTTTTTTTAATGTGCTTTCTTTATGATTTTATATTCCACATAGGTATTAGAGCCTATAGTGTCTTGTCTAGTAAAGCAGAGTAGGCCAACACCTGTATTCATCACCACATATCTTCACATTTGTTGAGTTCAGGCGTACGTACACCCAATTTACGCGCATTTTAAAACACACATTGTGTGCAGTAGGCATGCCTTGATGAGTCAGGCCCAATAAGTGGATTTTAGCTGTAAAAGCCTTTAGATCCAGACCCCATATTTAGTACTGGACATAAAGATTTCATTGGTCATGTTATTTTAACTTTTTACATGTTTTATCTTCATTTGTGTGGGACAGCAATTGGGTCATTTTTGCTAAAAAAAAAATAAAAAAATTTACGGCTAGCTGGGCAAATAAATTAATATATATATTAAATAAGACATATTTTAATGATATTTTATATAAAAAATAAATAAATTATATTGTGTGTAAGGGGAAATTAGAAATGTTTTTAGAATTTATGTATATTGAAAATATATCAAACCAAAACTTATGTCAATTACCTATATCCGATTTTAAAAGGGAAATTCTAATAGGTAGTGGTAAAAACTACATAAAACCAGTGGACACCAATAGTTTACATTTTATAAGTGGTCACCAAGGTGGAAAATATCCCTTTATCAGTTTTGTCAAATTAAGATGAACTGTAGTGATTTAACAGAGTGTGATTATCCTGAAGATTTAATATTGGAAGCAATAAAACAAAAACATCTGAAAGAATGACTTTATTTGAATATAAAGAATAGAAACCTAAGAGAGAACTCATTCCATTTATTACACAGTATTATTGCAATGGGAATAAGTCTGAAGCTCTTTGAAGATTCATTTAAAAAAATTCTCCTTATGGATCTTATACTAGGTGATATCATCCCTGACAGATCAGATTTTTTTTTTTAAAAAAATGCAAGCAATTTTAGAGACCTTTTGGCCTCTAGTATGATTAGACTCCCATGCCAAACAAAAACTTTTAAAATACAAGCACTATAGGATTTTTTAAAATGTAATAGCTATAATGTAAATTCTGTGATAAGAGGCATTTTAAAATTTGTAGCAATATAAAAATCTTTCAAGTCAAACATCTAATGAATTCCTGGACTACATGTTATCTACCTTGAATGTACATGTGAATTACAATACACTGGAAAAACAATATGCCCTCTGAAAAGAATACAAGAACCTTAAAGCCTAGTAAGTTCAGGATAATGTGGCAACTGGTTTCCAGCGCTAACTACTTTGCAGAGATGTGGAACGTATCAAGGTACAGTTCCCCTGCAGCTCTACCCAGAGAGGAGCTGGTAATGAGTGACCCCACTGTCTGCCACCAAATGTGAAGATACTGGGTGTATGTGGCCCATTTATACCCACTTCACGCTGGCTGGGCAGTCAGGGTACCTTATTATGCCAGTGAAGCCTAACCATTGCCTTCTAGGGTTCTTATAATCACTCCCGACAAATGCCGTTAGAAAACTACAACAGTACATTTATTGTAATAAAAACAACACTAGAATACTATATACAAAAAGTAAGTAAATGACATGCAGGTTCACCACATTATCTGTCCCTTACCCCACTAACTGAGGAGCTTCAGCCACCTGGATGTCCTGACTTTCAGAATCCAAGACCCATGGAGTTCTTCTGAGCTGCAGCTGTATCAGCAGAAGCCTAGACCTCAATGCTGGAGTTCTTGCCAGGATCCAATCACAAAAGATACCCCTCAGCATCCCTGGCTCTCCCACTTTTCTCTCTACCCTCAGGATGTCCCCCACTCCAAGTGTGGCCTTAGATAATGGGCTCCTTTGAGAGTGACTGTTAAAAGGGGTTGTTACAGAGCTGTCCCTTCTCATCTCAATACCTCCCTTGGTCCCCTGCTGGGATGACTCCAAGCAGTCTATTGCGATGCAACCTGAGACAATGGGGACATACTCAAGTTAATTAAGGGGCAAGGCCAAGATGATTATATGACACTCCCAGTATTAACCCCTTACAAGCTTTTTCAGCCAAAACTAGCAACCAGCTGATCAAGACTTCCTGTAGAGAAAAGAGGGGGGTACCATCCCGTCATCTGTATCTTGGAACTAGACCCCACCCCATCCTTACCCATAAACCACCTGGCTTCCATTTGAGAACAATGCATAACAGCATCACTAGAATAACAACACATTTTTACATTAGGAAATACAGAATGAAGATGTCTCCGTTATGGGCTTGGCTACAATAAATACATATCCACATGTAATTAGACACTGCATTTGCACTCTGGTGAGCTGGGTAACATTAACAGGGCTATAAAAAGTACATGTTGATATGCTCCACATTTTGTAAGAAATGAGGGCCAGGCTGGTTAAGATGATATCAAACTCATTTCGTCACACTTAACATTGTTGCAGACAAGTACACCCCTTCATGCCAACAGTATTCCCTGATGGTAGTGGTCTCTTTCAGCACAATAATGTACCCTGTCACACTGCAAAAATTGTTCAGGAATGGTTTAAGGAACATGACAAACAGAGATTCAATTGCCAGCGATGCGGATTTCCAGCTATTGCGATAGGAATAGGCTGTAGAAGGTAAGAGAACTAGCAAGATGCATCATAAGGGCCAACCTGATTATAAAGAAGTTGTGTGTGTGAACTGAATTCCTCACAACAAATTCAGTGCAACACCCAAGTGATGAAATAAGTATTAAAAAAATAAATAAAAAAGAGCTTAAAGTATGACAGGGGGTTACAAGGACAAGGACCAGGTCTCATGTGTATAGACTTGGATAGTACACAAGAGCTTTCTTCGTGTAGGTCCCTTTGGGGAAAGCTCACGTTACGGTTAAATCTTCTAGGTCCATTTTTTAGTTATCCCTCCTTCCCTGAGATGATAGATTCTGAACATATAATTAAGTCCATGGGAATACAGGATATGTCAGTCCTATCTTACTTACAGGATGCTTTTTGGGGAAAAAGCAACATAAATGTAGAGTGTTCGTTATACACTGTGTGACTAGAGATCTCCTAGATAAGAAATAGGATCAATTGGAAAAGCAGCAATCAAATTTTAAAAAAGACTGGATAGTATGCATCAGTTTGAAGAAAGTGTAACAACGAAGTTGGCCTCAGTACCCAAAGTTGATGTTGCAGTTGCCCATCTTTCTGCAAAAACTGCTATATTAGAAGATGGAGATCCAGTTTAAAAAGGGGTGGGTGGGATTTTTTTTCGTCGCACCAAATTCGGAAAATTACTTTACCCTGTATTACAGTTTGGAGATATTTCTAATTTGTTAGGTGCCTGGTGCAAGCACTAAACGGTTTTGATTAGTGATAAAGACGAAAAGAAAAAAAGAGGTTTGTTCAAGGTGGTGTACTGAAATCTCCCTTGTTTTCTATTTTATTGTTTTTGAATGTATATTTTAGTTGTTTAGCTAAAAAATTAAGCTGTTTTTCTTAAATATAGTCACAGCAATATATAAAAGATAATGGAATAAATAGAAAAATGTGGATTAAAATTACATGAACTCTTATATTTCTTGAGGTTTTAAGCCAATATTCAGGCATAACAATAAGGAAGGTCAGTTTTTTTTTTGTTGGGATTTACATTCCCTTCTATATAATTAGGAACTTTCCCTATATTGAAGTTACGGTCTGCCTGTCTCGCTCTTTATTTTGATTTACTGCTGCTCATATTGTTCACCAAGGATACATTTCAGGCTACTTTGTATAGAATCTCCAGGTAGGAGGGTATTCAATTGGTAGGATCAGGATCATCATCACCATTTATTTATATAGCGCCACTGATTCCGCAGCGCTGTACAGAGAACTCATTCACATCAGGATGTTGGTTTTTTTTTTGACCGCGTTGTCATTTTAACGCTGGTGGAATAAAAACTTGCTAACAATTGAATGCCCACCTCCCCCCCCCCCCATAGTGTCCACAACTGTATCTAATTGTATGCTCTTGTTAGAGCTGGCTGAATGAAAGTTGTATATCTGTGTCCACTTGATAATGGGAAGTGATTTTCTGACTACCTGCTAAGTACTCCACTCTAACTTGGGGCTTACTAGGAGCTGTGTTAACCTAACCTCCTATGCTTTCATACAGCTGCCATTATTTCTAAGTTCCTCTTATTCTGGCATAAGGATATTTAAAGTACAGCCAACAAAGATGCCAACTCGCATTTCACTGGTTGGATGGCTTAATCAAGGTGGAGATGGAATAGCCACTAAGAATGCCAATGAATAAGAAAAGGTTTTAAAAAGCTTCACATCGCCTTCGAGATGATAATTAGATTTAGAAATGCTTTGATCTTCCGGGCACTCAGAATCTGGATGGGTAATCTATATAAGAATATTCAATGAAAACTAGACAACATTTTTTAGAGTATAGTAATCATGAAAACAGGAATTGATTCTGTGAACCATCACTGGATACAATCACACTTTCTAACTAAAAAGTGTAGCTTGAACAGCGGTGGCCAGAGGACCCCTTTGTCTGCGTACTTGGGCAGCAGATCAAACAATAAAAAAAAAGTAAAAACAAAACAAAACAAAAAAAACACTTAAATATACTTCTTTGTGAAGCTGGTTTTCTGTTTGGTGCCAAATTGGATAACATGATCAATTTTGGTCACAAAAGGCACATTACATAATTTGCCACCGGGATGATGACCATTTTCTATTTTATGTTCCAAACAAAATTTTCAAAAGACCTGAAGATATTGTCCTGGGGCCTGATTCATTAAGGACATTTAAGCAAAACTTAGTAAGTTTTCTTACTCAAGTGTGCTGGACAAAACCATGTTGCAATGCAAGGGGTGCAAATTAGTTTATTATTTTGCACATAAAGAAAATACTCGCTGTTTTTTCATGTAGCGCACAAATACTTGATAGCTAATTTCTACAATGAAATTTAAGGTTGATCTAGGACATGCCCTACCCCAACTAGGAATCTGCCATCACATTTTAAATTTATCTCCCCCTCCACTGCAACATTGTTTTGCCTTGCTTACTTTTACTTAACTTTCCTTAATGAATCAGGCATGAAGTCTGTAAATTTGAGCTCTTGATATCTCCCACAACCTTTACCAAAGTATCAGTGGTTTCTATGGCTGCTCTCAAAAAGAGAACTGCAGTTTGGCCTTATCTGGAAAATACGGTAACAGGGAAATTAGAACATAGCACACAATACACTCAAAAACATCTTATGTACAGGATCGTGGCTGGATCATAAAACAGGCAGACTAGTATCCGCTCAGTTGACGTTTCTGGGAATAGAAATAGACACAGCGTTAGACAGTGTCAGAGAAAGGACATGTGAACACTAAATTTCTTAAGACAGATGCTGAATTTTCACAACAAACTTCAACAAGGGATTGTCTCAGGCTATTAAGAATGTTTTTCTTAAGCACGACTATCCTTCTGATAGTTCAATCAGCATCAAATGCACCCAGGGGGAGTGGCCATTACACAAGGAGGTATTTCAACAGTTAGTGAAAAAGTTTGTTGCCCCTTCAGATCTGATGATGTCAAGTCAAAACCATTTATACCAGGCCTGGCCAACTTGTGGCTCTCCAGATGTTGTGAAACTACAAGTCTGGCTATCTGGCATGCTGTTGCTTGTAGTTTCACAACAACTGGAGAGCTATAGTTGGCCAGGCCCAATTTATACTTTTGTGCAAAGTCAGATTGACCAAACCAGTGAGGGCAAATTTATCCCCACCCAGGACCTGGATTTCCTTCAAGGTGAACAGATGGGTCTGGCCCTTAACGTGTTCTTGGACACAAGACTGTCTGTCTGTGTTAGGGAATTTAGACTGTAAGCCCCAATGGGGCAGGGACTGATGTGAGAGAGTTCTCTGTACAGCGCTGCTGAATTCGTGGCGCTATATAAATAAATTATAATAATAAAAGACTGCCATCTAATGATCTGATGGGAAGCTTCTTTCAAGCAGTGAAATTAATTTGTCCTTGAATTAAGTCTTTTGTGTAACATTGTCTTAAGCTGGGTACACACTGAAGAATTGTTCAGACGACCTGCTATCTGAAACAATTATACCTACAACTGAAGGTCCGATCAGTCTGATGATTCATGCATACACACTGACACGATTTACCTTCAGATCTGTGCTCTTCATCTGGTCCTTTGTCTGGTTCTCTAGTCCGGAGAATGACATCACAATATTCATTCATTCACTACTGTCACACTGATTAAAACCGCCTTGATGTAGCTATCCACATGCCCCAACAAATTTCGTTAGAATATTTCGTTTCAGAGTCACAGAAGCTGTCTCAGAACAAATAAATTATTCCTTCTACAGCACTCTCTACATTTATTCAGTCTGACATTCAGTGCTAACATCGGCTGAAAAGAGCCCGACTCTGTAAACTCTACTGAGATCGTCAGCATGAGTGCATACACACTACATGATCGTTAGGTGATTGATCGGAAAAAATTGACCGGTATGACCAATCAAATGAGGTGATAATTGTCTATTTGGGCAGACTTTCGACCATCATGTCACTGCACACACTGACCCGACTTTGGAACGAGCGGTTGTATGTCTGCTGGTTGAGCAGATTATTGGACAAAAACCCTGTAGTGTGTACCCAGCTTTAGTCTTGTTTTGGAGGCTCTAGTATCAGAATGTTTAGTTAACAGGCTCACACTCAAGGTACTATTGTTTGTAGGAGTACTTAAGTCTTTATGCTGCAAATAACCACTTTTAAACATGTACACAGATAAAGTAATGAACAAATCCTGCCAGAAGCTGGGTACACACTAGATTTTTCGTCCACTAATTGGGCAAATCAGCCGACATCCGACCGTTTGTTCAGATATCGTGTGAGCATGTATACTTACACGATGAATGAAAGTCATCCCAAAGTGCTGATCATCCTTTCATTTGATTGGTCGTACGGTTTGATTATCGTTCCAATCACTGTCGGCTCAGATTTAGCAGCTTGTCACGTGTCGGCTTGTCTGTGCAGCCTTCTCTCTGCTTATCTATCCTAACATGTATGCAGCCTCTCATTGTGTACATCACACGCCCTTCTGTTCAGCTGAACACCCCCTCTTACTGGAAGATCTTCACTCCCTCAAAAGGTAATTTTAGGTAACTTAGGCCAGCAATGAATGGATTAACCAGGCTCCGAAACGTAGTGAGAACAGTCAGGAATTAATAAATTAACAGCTAGGGCAGCAGCATATTTAGAGCAGGAAGGAAGTGTATAGCGCATTGGGAGAAGTTACTGCAGCGCATAAATTATACTCTTGACACAGAGTCTGCTCGTAAGACACAGGTGCCAGTATCAGCGGTTAAAACAAATATGAGTATGGAGCTGGTATCTGACCTGCAATCAGCCTTTGCTGAAACACTGATCTCTTAAGTAGCAGTGTGGAAATTAACATCTTAGCTTCTGAATCTTACAAAGTTCATTGAGCATTTTCCTTTACCCACTGACACCCAGGGCAGCCGTCACTTGTAGCGGATGGTTATGACAGATGAAGAGCAGAGATCTGAAGGTAATTGGGTATAGTGTGTACATCTGAATCGTCAGGCTGATCGGGACTTCAGTCGTTTATACAATCATTAGATATATCAAATTGGTCTAAACTTTGTGTAGTGTGTACACAGCTTAAGCTAGTGTCGACATTTCAGCCAACAAATGAAAATGAGAAAAGATTGCATACTCTTAGGGCTAGGTACACACTGAAGAATTTTTCGACTGACAGGTTATCTACAACAAGGGCCGATCACTCGCACGATTATTGCACACACAATAGTTACGTTTTAGATGATTAACGAAAGACCAACCGTCCGGGAATTGACCTTTCACTGCTATATTGTCGTGAGAAAAGATTAGAAATTTGTACACACTTAAAAACGACTATGTCACAATATTCCCAAGAAATATAAATAAAGGGCAGAACATGTTCAATAGTAACCACCCCAAACCTCATAAAAAAAATAAAAAATGAAGGCAACACATTTTCTTCATACATTCGCTAGCACATGTACATTTTACATTCGCTCTCAACTGTGAAAAAATAAAATATGGATAGTTTTGAAGACCGACAAGCAACTGCTCTTTCTGCTCACTGTGACAAGATGACTGCAAGTACAGACCCGAAGGGAATGAAGGGGAAAGAATATGCATTAATGCAAAAGACACCTGCTATTGCTTTACCACTAGAAGCACCCAATTACAAAAGGAGTGACGTGAGGACACCACACCACGTGGGACTGGTACAGGCATCAGAAATTAACATAAACACGCCCCAAAGGAGTTGCAGCTCAAGGAACCATCAGCAGTTGGTCGTGGATCGATCGTAAAATTATACACACTACATAATCGTTAGGTGAATTGGTCAGAAAATATTAAACGGTACTTCCAACCGAGAGCTGACAATCGGCACAACTTTAGTCCATCGTGTCACTATACGCACTCACCCGACTTCCAACTAAACGGTCGTATGTCGGCTGATTTGCCCGATTATTGGACGAAAATGCTTCAGTGTGTACCTAGCCTAAGACCTAGTCAGAACAATTAATGTTCATCTCTCAAGAGCAAAGAAATTCAGAGACTGATCAACTTTGTACTTCCTGAATGTCTGCGGCAACAGGAAGCTCCATCCAAAGATACTCTGGCAAGGTAGTTTAGAGCAATTGTTTAACAAACTTATAAGAGGAATGGACGTGATGTGGTAAAAATGCTGATGGTGCATTCCACAAGGGATGGGGCAGTGGCAACCTCCTAGGCACACAGGCATGTCTTCAGCAAACGATCTATGCAAAGCAACAGGCAGGTGCTGTAGCTTCCAGCGACACTTAGGAAAATTATTCAAGCATTTGATGAATAACATTTTACATGCATTGATTGATCAGTGTTTGCATGAGCATTTTTTTGGGGGGGACCCACCCTGCGTTATTGCTTGGATACATCCCAGTCATTAGGACTGCCGTGGACCTTGAGGAAATATGCAAATTATACTTGACAACAATTTAATTTCTGTGAAGGAGGCAATATAAACATAACATGGGTGTGAAATATGATTTTTCAGAGACCTCTTGGGAAAACAAACGGAGAAGTCACACTCTATACACCTTCCAGAGGTGTCAATTTTCGTTCCTGTGTCTACTACTTCAAGTACATGAAGTTATCAATGAATATAGTTTGCCTATATATCAAACTGCAGCACCAAACAGTACTTGTCTCTATCAGACATCCCAATGCTGAATGTAGCAAAGCTACATCAGCAAGTGTTTGAATTTTGAACAGAGCCAACAACTGCTGCTTGTAGTGAGAGAGAACTAGTCAGTGGCCCACGGTTGTGTCTGTTATCTAAAGCAACCTAATTAGGCACTCTTAGGCCACAGAAGGCCAAACATAGGTGGGCTGCATTAACCTTTTATTTGACAAACACTGAAATCATACACCACCTCGTGATCAATACTTGAACTTCTATTTGTAACATAACCTATATGCTGTTAAAACTGAAAAAAATGATTTCAATAAAAAAATTTTAAAAAAATTCACTTTTTTTTTAAAAAAACTTCTGTAAACACATTTAGATTGTGCTTGAGAGCACCTGTGCAAAGGAAAGGGTAAAAAAAAGTAAAACATTATTACATAAAAGTAATAAAGGGTCAATTAAAGCTCATATACACCATTGATTATTGGCAAATTCATGTGGACCTAATACAGTTAAAGTGGAATTATCCTTTAAGCAAACACTTAAGGCTAGAGTCCATTTAAGATCATTAAATATGGAGGATTATTTTGATGTCTTGGGCTGCAACAGTTATATCAAGCTTTTTTTTTTCTTCTTTTTACTCTAGCTGCAACTAAAATATTTTTACTAAAGGTCACTAAATTAGCTAGTAAGAGTAACATTTATGTGGCATATAGGGGCGTTTTGGAGTACATATGGCACTTGGGGAATGTGGTGAAATTATGGTGCATGTCAGAAGCATTTAGCATGGATAATGTGGGTACCTAGGTCGATTTGGTGTTTTTTTTAATTATTGAATTTAAAGGTACTGTGCAGTACTACCCTTGAGATTGGAAGGCCATTGTAGCCACGTGTTGTCCATCACTGATCTAAGTATATCCTGTTTTGTATCTAAAGTTAAAGTCTAAATATTAGTTCATCAATGACGCAAATACTCATGACTTACTAGCAGCACTGATAACATTCCTC
This sequence comes from Mixophyes fleayi, assembly GCF_038048845.1. Taxonomy (NCBI): domain Eukaryota; kingdom Metazoa; phylum Chordata; class Amphibia; order Anura; family Limnodynastidae; genus Mixophyes; species Mixophyes fleayi. The sequence continues at coordinate 245,762,212 of NC_134406.1, forward strand.
ATTTATTGATATACTGCACTTGCTTATGAGATTTCCAGAAGAGCAGAAGTGGTTGTTAGACACAATGTAACACCATATTTCTCATGCACAATTAACTGTTAAATTGGATCAGTCAGCTATACACAGTTGAGGCATAGTGGAAATGATCAGTATTTAACTTTGGGCTGCTCCCAAGTAGTACTTTTTTTCGTTTTTAAGCTTGATGTGGAGAAATTATTTATAAAGTGGTATTTAGAGCAGTTGTTGGATGGAGAACCATTTAGATAACATGAAAGCTGATTTTTCTTAAATTTCTGCAAAACTGATGTTTCGTTTTTTCCCCCATGCATGGGGCACCTTACATACCGGTACACTGGTAAAGTGGGTCTGATCTGACTAAGAAAACTAATTGTAATAACAAATTACAATCTTGAAAGAAAAAAATAAAATAATGGGTTTGAATATTTTTATTAAAAAAAAACAAAAAAAAAAAACAATCAAAACAAATCCCTCTAGTTACCTGGAAGTCGCCCATCCTTTTCTTCTGTTTTCCATGGAGTTTTTCTTCAAGCTATTATTTAAAGCCAAATAATATATGTAATGAGCAGAAGCACTTTGGGAAGACCCTCTTCTGAGCATGCACGTTCATAGCACCCATCCCCCCCACCCACGTGTGATGATCAATTAGCTTGGACTCCGGATCAGGTTATAAACCTTATAAATGTGCATTAGAGTGGAAACCAAATGCTTCTAGCTAAGAGTTTCTTACAATACCAGTCTTAATTCTTCCCATCATTTTGATTTTGCAATGGGAAGACATCCTGGACAAATGTCTAGCTGGTATCAGCTTTATGTTACAAAAATAACAAAAATTGCAGTTAAAAAAATAAGTCAATATGGGATTGCAGCTTTTGGAATATGGCTGTTTCCCTCTATTCAATGAACAGATTTTTTTCCCCTGTAATTCAGATCAGGAAACAGTATCATCTATGTAGGTACATAATTCTTGGTATTTATGTGTAGACAGCTACTGTATAAGGATCCTTTATTTTATATACATGTTGGATTCTACTGTACTTTAGAACTGTTTTTTAAATTTTAGACATGGCTGACTAAAAATATTAGTTGTGCCACTAGAATTTTATAGGTTTGAAATGGTTCTTAATCTACCTTCCCTGCTGTAAAACAAATCCTATAACAATGCCCAGGTACATTTCAATTGTTTTTTTGTACTCCTGTTTGTAGGATATTTCATTCCCTCAATTTTCATGGAGTAAAGCACTTCTAGATAAAAAAAAAAAGCTATTTAAAACATGATATATGTATAACTAGCTGTGGCTAATCACTGAAGCTTTCAAGGCTATTGTGCCACTTCTATAATCTATACGGAGTGGCCATTTGACTAGGGGTCGTCATCCAAGTTGCTCCACCATTAGGTTTCAGAAAAGTCTGAATTTGTCAAGGCACTGACCCAACAAAGTACAGAAGGAGTGGCACACGGATACTGTTCACTCCACCATATCCCATTGTAGATCAAATTAGCCGTTGATTAAACTCAAAGAGTTTGTTCCATGTCATACCACAAACATTCAAATGGATAAAGATCTTGTGACTGAATTCAACGTCATGTTCTTGGACCCAATACCAAGACTTTTTAAGTCTTGTGGAAAAGAGCATTAATTCAGAAAAAGCCCATTCACCACTTTGGTATAGACTGAGGCATTCAAACATCGCTATACTCATGTCAAGGAAATGATGTGTGCCCCAAAAACCACACAACCCTCCTATGCAATAGCAATGCAAGAACCAGCCAGCATTGTTGACATATGTATCCCATGACTTTTACAATATATTTGTCACACCCATTGATGTGAAACAGCACAAAGCAGGATTTATCTGATCAGGCAAAGATGTTCCAATCGTCCAAAGACCACAATTTGTGTTCCTTAGCCCGGTGTAATCAAACCTTCTTGATTTCGCTGACAAGCTAAATTGATTTGGGACGTCTGCCACCATATCCCATCCGTGCCAAAGAAAAGTGATTTTGTGCCATCATACTCAGCTGTTACGTTGACCAACTGTACCAACTACCCTGCAAAAGTAGTGGTAGCTGGGGTTGTGCCCTTTCCTCACGGTTCTGTTTTTGATCTCAGGGGTGCCATTGGCTGGATGTTATTTGAGTGGTGGCCCATTCTTGATACACCCATGCCATTGTTGTTCCTTGTACACTCAGTACCAGGCCGACTTCAAACTCACTTCGTTCTTTTGCCTTGGCCATTCTCACTCAGGACACACAGTTTGTTTCTACCTACTGTAAATAGGGTTGTGCGTACTTATGAGTTATCAGTGATTGAACAGTCAAGTACATTGACAGGACGGTTGTACAAACTTGCCATCCTATATTTAACGCCAAGAGCTCGACCCTTTACTGGTGTCTCAATCTTCCAAAGTATTTTCTTATAACACCATAAATGATAATCATTAGCCTTAAGGGGCAAAGCATAGTTAAATTCATGATTCTGCGAAGAGAAAGGTCATCCTCAAATTAGGGTATGGGTAAATATTTTTGTTCAAATGAAAAAAAAAATATTGTATGTTATAAGGTCTAATTGTGGCCTTTTTGTGATAGTAACAGAAAACAACCGTATTTGCCATTTTACAGCAGGATGAGAATAGCCCAATCAGTCTATTTACATCCTAATTGAAGTCTGATATTACAAAGTGCAAAAAAACAAACACATTCTTAGTCTAGTATTTGGTGCCATTATGGTGTATTCCATCAGGTTGGACCAATTAAATTTGGTACATTCAAATGTAAATGCCTTCTACCCTGGTAAAACCAATACTGCAACAATACAATTCGCAAGACAAGGCTAACCCATATCCAAAATAGACAATGATGGAACCGATAAAAGACCCAAAAACGAAGACAAAAGATACAAGCAGCACCATCGTATAAGATTTACAACTTCCTTGCCATGTGTAACCACGTCTGCTCCAAACTGTAGCACACCGTTCCAATCTTCGTACCTTTAGAACATTTGTTTGCCATCAGCATGTTATTAGGCCATTTAGTTCTGTGTCTTCCACCTACAGAAACACTTCCTTTGTTTTGTCACAAAGTACTTCCCTTAAAAAATGCACTAAAATGTTCTCCAACATTCCAAGTGACCATAATGCCTGTTTTCAACCATCCACTGACCATCACTTTCTTTAACATTACAGCTCAGAAAAAAAAACCACAAGTTGACATATCAACCTCATATCTTCACGAATGAGCGTAGCAAACCTAATGCACAAATGGCCAAGTAAAACGTCCTACCCGAACAAAAAGACTTGTAATCCTTCAGCAATGTTATAACCATACAAAAAGATATGGTTAGAACTTCCCTATTCAAAATAAACATTTTATTCAAAGACTTAGGAACATACGTTGTTCCCATGGTACCAGCAGTCTTTAGTCACTTTCACAGACTAGTTACTTTTTAAGCCAGTACGCACAAAATTCTGATCCCGCGGCAGGAAAAAAAGACTGCAAAAAAAAAAAAAAAAAAATCCCGACAGTTAAATGGTCCTATTTGTAGGATAAAATGCATTTCTCTAGTATACAGCCTGTAACAATATCTAGGAGAAAAGTATCCATATAGAAAAATAGCTTTTCTATGCAAATGAACAGAAGACATGTCATACATACACAAAAAAGAAACGTACATCTCTTCAGAAAATATATTCAAGAGTGCAAGTCAAACAGGTGGTCTCAGCTTTATTGGAATTCCACCTATTACTATTTAATAAGAGCCAGGTGCAATAAACCTACACCAGACTTCAGAGTAAGAACCATGGCTAGCAGTGTACTACAATATACAGCAATGTTTACAATAAGACTTTAGTATCCAATAACCAGATAAATCAATTGAAACAATGCAAAATGTTGCAGATTCTTTTAAGTCCAACTTGAGTTATTTTGTCAGTAAAACATTTTAGTTACCCCAAGAAAGTGTCTCTTGCTGAGGAATTCGGATATCAAGTACAAATCACATAATACAAACTGCCAGCCAAATAAATACCACCGAAAAAGCATCTATATATATATATATATGAGGAAAAGATGTATGCCATAACTTCTGTGAAATTGTTAGCATAGGAGTTAAATAATGCTATATTTATCTTTGTCCTTTTCTAATGAAATCTCCAGACATATAAATGGATATATGAAAACATTTTAATCCAAACAAAACAGTATACAGCTAGAGGACAATGTAAGTCACTATATTTATAGGCATAACTGAAGGCAAAATAAGGAATGCTAGTAACTCCTTGTGCTCAACTGTGAAGATCTTGTAAAAACTCCATATTTTTGGAACCAACTGAAAATTATTTCCTAATGTGTTAAAAGGTGCTATACATAACTCAAACATGAAGCACAATGGTACAAAGGAGTTAAACATCAAAGAGAACTGCTCTAGAGTCTTGTTAAAGTCAAACTAATTTTACGTGGTCCAATGGGTCTTTCATTAAGTTCATTAATGGCAGCCATTGCCTCATCATAATTTTCAATGCAGACGGTGGCAAATCCTGTGGCCATTCCCTTTTTATTAAATTTGATATCAATGGAATCCGGAATGATGTTATAACCATAGAAAAAATCTAAAATTTCTTCAATAGTAACCGTGTACGGCAGATTCTTCATGCGAATTATAGCACCAGCTGACTTGCCTTCAAAGCCTTCATGAACTGGTAAGGAGTGACGATAATCAATATTATTTTCGTTTCCCATGTCAAATCTGCCAAAAGGCTCATCTCGACCAAACTCCATTGAGTAAGGGCCCCTTAACCGTTCTGGGGAGCCTCTAAAATCACCACGACCATATGCCAAGTCATCAGGCACCACTAAAGACCTTTCAAGGGGCTCATGTTGCCTAGGTTTGATATACTCATCTCTACACATTGGTGAATGTGCCAAAATACTTTCAATTGGAGCATCAATGAAAGCACTAAACTCTTTCATCTGTTCATCAGAAATAAGCCTTAGAAAAACTTCTGTTCCCAAGAACTGTTGTCGATTCAAGCCTTCAGCAAGCATAGCTTGGCGTTCAGATGGGAACCTCACCAGTGCTTCTCCCAGTCCAACACCTTTGCTGTCAAATAGCAAGAATATATCATCTTCATGCACAGGAAATCCAGCAAAGAACTTCTGAACTTCCACTTTACTAACATCAAAGGGGAAGTTCCTTAAGTATATACATCTTTTTAGATTAGACTGACTCCTTGGATAGTCTTCAACTGACCTTTCCCGGTTTGGTGGTTCTTCTCTTTCATAAGACTCAATTAACTCCAACATTGCTTTACGAGGAATGGGAAATACGAAAACCGACCGACCACTTAAGTTACTTTTGTGTAAGGTAAGACATTGCTCATATTGCCTCTCGTTCTTTAACATAACAAAACCTTCTCTTGTACGATTATTATACTTATCAAGAAGGAACTTTATCTGTGATTCTGCCATCTCAGGAACGCCCAAAAAATTCTTAAGATCACATTTCTCCACTCCATACGATAAGTTTTTCAGGTGTATATAAAATTGTTGGTTTTGTGGTGATCGGGACCTTGTTCTTCGTTTCCTGGGTTCATTGAAAGGAGCTCCTCCAACCTCACCACCAGCATTAATCCACTGCTCTTCAGTAGTCTTCTTTATAGATATAAACCTATGACCTATGTATTCATTATTACGTTTCAGGGCTGCATTAGCATCCTTTGGACTTCCAAATTTTACAAGGCCATTTCCATTCTTATGACCATTTGGACGCACTTGGAAAATTATATCAGCCACATCTAGGCCTTTAAAAAAGTGAGTAATTTCTTGCGGCGTTGCAGTATATGGGAGTCCGTACAAAAATACATAGACATCCTCAGGCTCTTTGAAGGTCTTTGTTTCTTTCTTGTCATGTTTTGTTACATAGGTGTCACTATGTTTTGACCCACAGTTGTCGAAACCAGATTCATAATTATTTTTCTCAAATTTATTTTGGTTCAGTCCTTTCTTCACAACCGTCACTAGTTTGTTTATATCTCCGGAAGGTGGTAGTGTTGGATTCTTCGGATTCTTGTTACTTTTGCGGCTCATTTCCAGAGTATTCTGCATTTCTGTCTTGCTGCTCAGAAAAAGCTGAACTTGCGAGTTCTTAATAACCCCTCTGGATCGACTCATGGCACGTCTGGCATCTTCATCTGTTGCAAATATAATAAAGGCCTCACCAAGTTTCCCACCAATAATGTGCACACCTCCATCAGGAATATGCAGTCCAGAGAAGAAATGCCGAATATCAGCAGAGCCAGCAATACCAGGAAGCCCCTGTAAACGGATCACTACTGCCATTCTTAGGCTCTGACAAAATTTTCACCTGAAAACAAAGAAGTACACAATAGCAATTAAATATATTGCTTAAAAAATATTAATAATGAGCTACTTAAATTGAACAACATTTTGTTTGATGCTCTATATAAAAATAAAGGTTTGCCTCCTAATAAGGCAATGTGTACTGCAAACATTTGGGGGGGGGGGGGGGGGGAGAAAGCAAAGAAAAACACTCAAACCTGAGATGGATGCTTAGAAGTCCAAGCTAGGATTCAGAAATCTGACTACTATACCTTATTCAAAATGAATGTGTGCTATTGTGTACACAGTGAATGTCTACATACTTGCATGTAGACAAGAGACATACTTTCACTTCATTGAGAGGAACACGTACCAGTTTTAACTTACTGTTCCAGCTTATAGATCTTACCTGTTTAATTCTTGAAGATCTTTATCAACTTAACTGTAAAAACAAAATGAATATTAAAGCAATTTAATAAAACTTAAGTAGATACCAAAATACATCATCCACAGAAGGAAAGGGTAACAAAATAAGGCATAAAATGCACAATGAAGCACAAAGCAGGACAGAGATGACATTTAAATATAAAATTAATCTGAAACATTTTTTTATTTTTATTCTTTTTTCAATATCTGTAGAAATATTTCACCAGAAAAAAGGAAACTACAAGGCATTAAGAGCAGTCAAATGATATGTGAATATTTCTAAATGTATTTCTTGTTGCTGAAAAGTGTCAAAATATACAATGGTATTAATCATATGGTTGGTTTCAGAAAGCTTTAGTTGACAAATTTGCACGTCTTAACAAAACCAAGCTCCTTTGTACTTCATAAACCACTATAAAAAAAAAAAAAAAAAAAAATTATATATATATATATATATATATATATATATATATATATATATATATATATATATATATATATATATATATATATATTTACTTACAAAAAAAAAAAGACACAATGGACACTCTACAAAATTATTGATTACAGCAAATAGATAAATCACATAGAAATGCGTCCCATATGTACAGGTGGGTGCACCACTTCAAGCCTGGTAGGTTAGTCCAGAAATACAACACATAGTTCCAAACAAAATATGAAGTAGGCGCCTTCAAAACATTCAAAATGTATGCGTACCAGAAAGAGGAATATGATAGACACTTCAGCAACTATGTTGAATAGATGATCCTTCTGGATATCGGAGTCCTCTCGCGAACATCAGGAGAAACAGAGAAAAATCACATAATGGTGTAATATCTTCAAATATGTGGAACCCTCCACCATAAACCACTCCAATACAAATAGGCGTACCAGAAAAGAAAATATATAAGCTCATCTGTAATTTTGGCGTGCCCTTGTCCAGATATGTCCTAGATGTGCGCAGGTTGCACCGGGGCACTTTTTCCTACGAAAAACTGCTTTATTCTAAGCTCATTCTAAGCTTAGAATAAAGCAGTTTTTCGAAGGAAAGAGTGCAGATAAGCTTATATATTTTCTTCTTCTGGTACGCATATTTGTATTGGAGTGGCTTATGGTGGAGGGTTCCACAGATTTGAAGATATTACACCATTATGTGATTTTTCTCTGTTTCTCCTGATGTTCGCAAGAGGACTCCAATAACCAGAAGGATCATCTATTCAACATGATCAGTTGCTGAAGTGTATCATATTCATCTTTCTGGTACACATACATTTTGAATATATTGAAGGCACCTACTAAAATAAATATATATATATATATATATATATATATATACACATACACACACACACAATAAAATAACATGTGGGTTCCAAAGCAACATTCTACCATATAATAAACACAGTTCAACCCCTGGGAATAAAGAGTGGCATCGACTTGTGCCCTCAATGTCCAACAAATCCAGAAAATATAAAGCTAGAACAAAGTGCACTGGTAAAAATATGAAACGCACTGTGATTGTTGCCCACAGAAGTTGAATGATCTCATACCATAAATAGAAAGATTATCTGAATTCGCTCTAGATCAGGCCTGGCCTCTCGAGATGTTATGAAACAACAAATCACACCATACCTTGCCAGTTATCTGTTGGCAAAGCATGCTGGGGCTTGTAGTTTCACAACACTTGGAGAGCCACAGGTTGGCCATGCCGGCTCTATATGATCTTCTTCAAGCACATTGAATCAGAGCAGTCCAGATCAAGCTATTTATTTTGGCTGTCCCATAATAACCAACTGCGCTGTTATATGGTGGCTAAGTGGTTAGCACTCCTGCCTCACAATACTGGGGTCATGAGTTCAATTCCCGACTATGCTTTATCTGTGGGGATTTTTTATGTTCTCCCCGTGTTTGCGTGGGTTTCCTCCCACACGCCAAAAACATACTAGGTTAATTGGCTGCTATCAAATTAACCCTAGACTCTCTCTGTCAGTGCGTGTTAGAGAATTTAGACTGTAAGCTCCAATGGGGCAGGGCCTGATGTGAGTGAGTTCTCTGTACAGAGCTGCAGAATTAGTGGCGCTATATAAATAAATGGTGAGGATATTCTTAAAGGAAATATGCATGCATTAGTAGAACACATATACTTTTTAATAATTATATACGAAACACTTTAAAAAAAACACCAAAAAAAAAACCAGAAGAAAAAACAACAACACATAAAACATGCTAATCTGAACCAAGCCCTGTGTCGGTGGACATGTAGATGAAGTACAACTGTCCATTTATGCCACCTTCAGACTAAGAGTGGTAATATTACTTTATAAAATAAAACATTGACACCCTACAGATTTCTTCCTGGCGACTTTATCATGGTTATGGTCATGTTAGGGCATAGATTAGTGGGCTCACTGTGGTGTATTTTACCAACGAATATTAGATCTTCTGTTTGGACTTTGCCACTTCTATTGCCCAAAGGTGGCATGATGGGACAATAGGACGTCATCTAGATGGCCATCGACGCTGGGCTTTATTCAGAGAAGTGCGTTTTTTAAAAAACAATTATTGCATGTATACTTCTTTGGAAGATTTAACATTACAGTTGGTTACGAGAGAACCAAAAGAAATATCTCAATCTGGGGTGTCCTGATTTAAAATGCTGGGAGATCATCTAGAGCAAAAAATTCAGATACGCTTTCAATATTTCTATATAGAATACAATGTCATTAACGTTGTGTACTACAATCACAGTGATTCTGATGACAATACCATTTTGATTATAAGAACTGTTTTGTCACATAAATATTAATTATTTTGTACTGCATAAGCACCAAATGTTAAAGCCCCTGACTTTATTGTTTCAGACTATAAAGTATGGTTGGTATAGTCAGAATAGAGAGTGCTGTGTGTGGTTTGCTTGATGAATCTATGCTACTCTAAACACTCTCTGGATATACATTTCTAAACAAACCAGACTGACTGGTCATCCTCACTTAAGAGAAGCCTCTGTATTTTGAATTCTTCCACAACAGGTAAAAAAATTAAAGGGTATTTAAATGTTGCCGTTTCAGAAACATTTAGCTAAATATTGACCAACTAGTCCTTCAAAATTCAAATTTTTCCCACAGCCAGTTACCACATATAATAGAGTAATGGGCCAGGGAAGTCACTACAGTGGTCAGATCCCAAAGGGACCAACACCAGGACCAGCTGCATCATTTCCGGAAACCAGGCAAGCCAAATCCTAGATTAAAGAAAAAGATGTCTCTACTCTACCTAACTCAGCTTTTGAAGAGACATAAGGGGGTGGGGTGATGAGAAAGGATAGAAGGAGCCACACTATACACCTTCCAGGAATATCAACCCTTTTCTCTTGTCTATACTCTGCTGACTAAGGGATTATACCCAAACATAAAGGCTGCAATGGAGTTTGACAAGTAAAATTATGTCAAGAAGCAACTACAGAACACACCAGTTGACTAATTTGGTTTATAAAAAAAATTAAAAAAATAAGGACATTATATAAGTGTCTGCCCTCCATGCATACTAGGGAGGATTCTGTTTTCTTGAGCGTGAGTGGGGGGAGCATATATTAACTGAAATGACATTTGCAGAAGTTACTTACGTGATATTCCCATTTCTTTTGACAAGACAATATAACCACCCCACAAGCTTGCTGCTTAAGTGTGATCCTTGACTCAGAACTAGCCTTTGTTCTCCACATCAACTCTATTATATATATATATATATATATATATATATATATATATATATATATATATATATATATATATTCATGTTACATACATTAAACCACCATTTCCAAAATACGCACTTCTTACAAGACACGGAAAAAAAAAAAACTTCAATTCATGCACCATTTCCCCAATTACTGGTCTTCCTCAAACCAGACTTTAATCCCTACATCCTATTTTTCATGCAGCAGCTAGGTTAATTTTCCTTGCAAATTGTTCTTCCACTGCTGTCAGCCCCTACATTGGCTGCCTGTTTTTCAAATCCAATATTTCTACCAACATGCAAGGCCATTAACACCAACATACATCTTCTCACTTGTCTCAAAATATCTCCTTACTCCACACTTGTTATACACAATAAGTATCCTTTCATTACCTGCTTCCAACACTTTTTTTTCAGCCTGCATCCACTTGGCGGAATTCAACCAGACAGAGGGCCTCATTTAGAGTTAGCAGCTAAACCAAATAAAGCAGGCCTAGAACAACCAGTGGGTCTCCAGGTTCTTGGGCAACTACAAGTCCCAGCGTGCTCTATCAGCCAATGCTGAAGAGGCCTGACAAAGGATGCAAATTTGCACTTAGACAAACAATGACAATGTTACAATGCAAAGGCTGCAAATATATTTTGTGTGCAAGGAAAGCAACCATATTTTCCTTAATGAACCAGGACAACAAACTCTGCACAGATAAGGCCATGGTCGGAATCGAACTCCTGAACCCTGTGCTGTGAGGCAGAAGTGCTAACCCCCTAAGCCACCGTGCACACACTATACACCCATTGAGGAAAGGAGTAACCGAGTGATTCAATATTTGACAGCAGTACGACTGGCGGCTGTGGAACCACAAGTGCCAGCATTGACTTGATAGGCCCTGTAGTTCTACAGCAGCTGGAGACCTGCACGCACCCCCAGGCCAGCTGTACACTGTATTCTGGGTAGTCACACGAGTTACGAGTTAGATAAAATCCCTTGCGTCGAATGTAGCCAGGAAACACAGAGCCGCCATAGTCACCAGATCGATGTCCTCTTAAGACACACGGAATGAGCGGACCAAAGGGCGACGGCCTCTAACATTGTGAGTAACACGCAGCAAACCAATCATGGCGCCACTACCAACCACACAAAGCACTCGGCTCTCCCGCCCGAAGCATCTCCAAAACATAGCTCATACTCACCCGAATTTACACACCGACACCGAAAACCAACGACCGCCTCAGCTCCTGACAGGAAATCCTCGCCGTCCCAATATGGCGCCTACTGACTCATGTCTGGTAGAAACGCCTAGACGTTGGTCTGGGTGACGCGGCTGTGACGTCACGAGCTACAAGGAACTGTCGCCGGTTAGCCATTAGCCATTTTGTTGGTTCTTAACGGAATTAACGTGTACACTGGTGCCGCTAATATCACAACGTTGTTGATGTAGATGACGACGCGGTATTATACACTAACTAGAGGCTCTCAATAATGAATCTAACGGTCATCACATGGGTGGATGTACCGAAGGACGTAAGAGCGCCAACTAGCGGGGAGCAAACGCGCATGCGCACTGGCCCCATACACTCAGATGCTCGGGCGCCATTTTATACTATGAGTCGTAGATGTGATAATTACATCCTGGAGTAATTGGAGATTGTCGGTACCGCTGTGTTCGTGCTGGGATTGCGGAATTTATTCACTCGTTACCTGGTAATTATGCAGGGGCGGTTTATTGTTTGGGTTCTGCCTCAGTGCTGATGAGCTGTTGTGTGGCGATAATGTAGAGACCGTGTGCAAGTCTTCCGACATGCAGGAATTATAGGAACAGGACGAGTCAGTCAGGAAAGTTCTAGAATAGTCCGTGTGGGATGTTATATGGAGGCAGCTGAGGTGTGTGATGAGAGATTTACATTGTACTTTTTATATTTCTGTAAACTATGTATTGAGGGGATTTATCACGTCTACAGGCCCCTATGGGTCATGCACTACGTAGTGTTATATGACGGCATTTCATGCATTGCTTGACTCATAATATTCAAATACTAAAATAAATAAAGGGTGTAAGTGGCAATGTTCGGTTGTATTAATATTGGGAAGCTGCTTGCAAGCTTCAGGAAAGTCTTTGGTTTATGGAAATGGTAGATGCTATTAGAAACAAAACAGAATAAAGACTCCAGGTTCAGCCTTCAAAGTTACTTTGTCCACTATATGTAGGTTCCTCCTCTACCAGTAGATATGGTGTATGTTATATGTATTTGCATGTAAAATTATAAATGCACAAGCTTTAACTATAGACGGTATTTATCTGGTGGTCCAGTGGGAAACTGGAGGAGGCAGCATTGTGCTGCTACTCTGCCTCAACCCCAAGGACTCAGGAGTCAGCGCCAGATGGGTTCTGCTAAAGCTACAGCAGGCAAATCTCAGCAGAGGAGCTCAGTGAGCTCTAGATTATGATGCAGCAGCATTGTGTCCCTTTATCCTGTTCAGAGGTGGTGTTAGACTTCAGGGGCAAAGCCCAGACAGCATTGTGTCCCTTTATCCTGTTCAGAGGTGGTGTTAGACTTCAGGGGCAAAGCCCAGACAGACTCTGCCCCCTCTGGCTGCATGTGGACACACTTATGTCTCTAAAGTGAATAGATCAGCTTGGATTGGTTGAAGTGGCTAGTTTACCCCCACCATTGGTGTATAGAAGGACTAATGACCCATATAAAACTGTTAACATCACTACCTTCATTTGGTGTGTGTACTTAAATGAACAACTGCAAAGAGCCCACTGAGGAGGTAATATCATCAGTACTAAGACCTTGCTTTGTTCTCATGAGGCACCTGTCTCTGCTGTGTTTCTGTGACCAACAGACCAAAGTGCACTCTTAATTTCATTACTTGGTTGTATTGCATGGAGCTCAATGCCCTGTGTGCCAGACAGCTAGTTGATAGTCCTGATCCATAGTAAGCAGTCAGGAAGGATTCAGCCAGAGAAACCAGCAAAGGGCAGCAGCTACATACTACAAAAAAGTATAAGCAGTTAATGGTGGTGGTGGTAGCTATACCAATCTACAACTGACACCATGTTGGTGTGCAGTTCGTGCCCCTGGTAAGTGAGTGGTTGGTTTGATCAAGTGGTGCCAGTAGAAGCAGTAAAAGACTTGTGGCAGCTGCTTGAATCCCTTTTAAAACCTGATTTTATTGATTGAAAAAGTAACTTTATTTGTATAAAGGCACAAAAAACACACAATACATTGCATTCAAGTGTACGCAGTACACCGTAAAACATAGTCATTCATACATTTAGTACAATACAAGGCATAAAGTACAAGATATAACATCCTACACTATACATCAAGTGTTGCTCTAACCATGCAAACTTAAACAATATAACATTTAAAAAAAACAATGGATGAGAGGGGTAGGGCGGGGAAGTCACAAGCCCGAAGCTTTGAGGACAGACCCAAATATTTGAAGGGTATATAAATAAGGCATGACATTCAATAACACTTCAAACAGTGATAGGGGAATGTGTTGGAGGGGGTAAGGGAGGGGAAGCACAAGTCAAAGGTTTTAATGATAAAAAACACACATATGGGGGAGAAGGAGAAGCGGGAGACAATCAATCATCTTCCTCTGGACTGTCAATGGTGTTATAGTCTCTTAGCAGGCTGTGGATCAGTCTGCGACAATCCTGGATGGTCATCTTCTACCGAAATTTGATATGCAAATCAACCACCTACGTCCCTGACAACCGAACACGCTAACCAATGGTGCCACGTTTTGGTAAAACCTGATAGAACGGTCAGGCAGAGTAAGCACATCCTGTCACAAACTTAGCTGGTGGTGAGATAAACCCTAGAACAGGGGTAGGCAACCTGCGGCTCTCCAGGTGTTGTGAAATTACAAACCCCAGCATGCCTTGCCACCTATTTGCTGGTCATCTATTGGCAAAGCATACTGGGACTTGTAGTTTCACAACACCTGGAGAGCCGCAGGTTGCCTACCCCTGCCCTAGAAGCTGGTCATACAGCTTAAGGAGAGTCATGTTCCCCAGAAGAGGAGTAATTGTAGCCCAGGGGAGATTCACAGGGTGTCCCAAATACACAAGATGTTCAATGTGGATCTGCAGGTCCAGTTGTAGAACAAGGGTGCTAAGATCTCCCTTACAACGACAATCTCGGAGATGAGGAGGATACTACTGAGTTGGGAGGTCGATCACTGGACTTTAGAAGAAGGGACCCATAGAAGTGGAAACAAGACTAAGCATTCATGATTAAGGTGACATTCAAGAAGCCCTCACATGTGGACCTCCTGGAGCCCAACACCCTCTCACAGCATCTAGAGGCAGCTTCTTTAGTTGAAGACTGTAACCTCACCAAGGAGATTGTTGGATACCTTAGGAGGCAGTTATGTAACAGAGACCAAGTGGATGCTTTTGGTCTATTCGGGCAGATATCCGGGTTAAAATTACCGTATAAACGGTAATAGTGCGCAGGCCGCATTACTTTCAAGAGTAACACGGGCAATTAATTGCCTAGGTTTTGGTGTCTGCTTTTTTTCCCAAGTTTGAGGGCGGTGTTGGAAACATTTTGGTAATTGCAAGTGTTTAGCGATAGCACATTTCCTCTTTGCCAGATTATGTATTTGGTTTCCACACTATAAGGACATGTAGTGGAGGTCTATAATTTTATTATTATCATTATTATTTATTCATATAGTGCCACTAATTCCGCAGCGCTGTACAGAGAATTCACATCAGTCCTTGCCCCATTGGGGCTTACAGTCTAAATTCCCTAACACAGACAGACACAGACGGACACACAGACTAGGGTCAATTTGTTAGCAGCCAATTAAGCTACCAGTATGTTTTTGGCGTGTGGGAGGAAACCCACGCAAATACGGGGAGAACATACAAACTATGATATCATAAAAGGGGCCCTCATAAAATATTATGCTGTCCTAGAGCATCATTGGATTGGACAGTGATGCTTTTGCCCAGAGTGGAAAGCCAGCCCCCACGGTGAATAATTATGAACCATGACTGACCCCATCCTAGCAGGCTTTTGTAATCTGTATGCAACATGTGATTCAACGGGCTGCCAATGTCTGATCCAAAAAAAGAGTATGTTATTGACAATCAAGGGCACCCATGGTTGCAATACTAATTTTGTTAGTGACACCCACACATGGCTAAGAGCCAAACAATTAAAACAGAAGGCACCAATATATTCTGCCTCTCATAAATGTATCATACATCTGATTATAAGAACCATATGTCAAGGATGTCAGTGTAATTTGACTATGATGTGTACACAAATGCAACATATAAACTAATGAGACCGTAAGATGCATCTGAGAATAAAAATAAGCAAGTCCAAAGTCTGCAAGAGTACTATTATTCCAACAGATATTCTTAATTACCATTTGTAAATCTAAGCCAGCATAAAGCGTGTATGTCTATAATTATTTATTTTAATTATTTAATACCATATATAACACATGAAATATATGAGAGATTGATCATAGACTATATCTGGAATTGCACAAAGTCATGACCACAACAATAGATAAAAGAAACTGGACCAAGCATGCCAACAAAATCAGCAAAAATATAGGACTGATATTTCAATAAATGTAGTAATGCTTTGGATTTTCACCTTTCTATTGAAGACTTACTTTCACCTGCTCTCCACATATAGGGGATGCTTCCTCTTTTACCTGGAGCAGAGAGAATGCTCACTAGTTTATAGAATAGAGCTCTACTGGACCACTATTCAGCTAGCGAGTGGTGGTGTGGCCTCTCCATTTACTTTGTGTGAGCAAGATTAATTAAGAAGGGGTCATCCTAAGTTTTCACCCTTGACATTGCAGCCCATGTAAGGCTATTGGCCAAATATGGCAACCGATATCAGGTTATTGAGTAAATTCAGCAGCATTTAAATGGTGTGGCCTTATCAAATTAGGCATTAGGACAGTGCTGGTTAAATCCTTGTGCTTGCCAGGGCACATTCTGAGTCAACATGTCCTAACTTTTGTACTGTGTCTTCAAAAATGATGCCCTTCTTACTGCACTTGAAGTGGCCATTTTTTCAACTGGGAACAGTTTTTGTTATTAATATACCCCTCATGTACAACAATCTACAAAATATTCAGAGCCACATGTCTGCATTCTCCAGAAATCATTCACGTTATATCCAGGGACTCTGTGTAGAAGTCTGACTATATAGCTTTTGTAATAGCAAGGGAGTTGTAACACCAGGGACCAGTTATAATTGTTCACTGAAGCTGCAATGCTTGAAGGGTAATATTTTTTATGTGATGATCCAACTGTGGTAGCATATGGCAACAGAATGTGAGAACACAGGAATAGTGCAATGTGTTCACCAACTGGTACACTCGAGCAGTGGTTCCCAAACTTTTTCAGTTCGCGGCAACCTTAGAATCTCCATAATTTTTTCAAAGCACCTCTCCAAAATAATTACAGAGCAGTACCGTTTTATAAGTAGTTGGGTCAAAATAACGTAATAAGTATTTAGGTCAGGACAATAATACTTAGAAAGTTGTTTGCAAAAATGATACACATAAATCCAAGGGAAAAGAATATTTTTATATATTTTTTCAATTATATTTCTGTCAAAGAATAATTTACAGCTAATACTAAGAGGAATAAGATCAAACAAAATAAAACATGTACAAAAATCATCGCACTGTGCCCCTCTCCCCGTGCACACGCACTGTGCCCCTCTCCCCGTGCACACGCACTGTGCCCCTCTCCCCGTGCACACGCACTGTGCCCCTCTCCCCGTGCACACGCACTGTGCCCCTCTCCCCGTGCACACGCACTGTGCCCCTCTCTCCGTGCACACGCACTGGCTATTGCATGCTTTTGTTGTGTTATGAATACATTGTGAATGCAGGCTGCCATAGTGATTTCTTAAACTCAAAAGTTTTGTGTGATTTTGTTTTCTTTTTCTTTTCCCCGCAATTGCCTGAGAATGTATTGTGTGTGTGTGTGTGATGAAACTGATGTATATAGCCGTTTGTGTTGCTGGTGTGTATATTATATGCATTGTCTATTATATATATTGTGTATATTATATACATTCTCCACTGCCATAAACACGTTTAATTGCAACAAAAGAGAAAAAACATTCACAGTGCTGCTTAAATACGTTTTGAAGGAGGTGTCTATTTCTTCCATGCCCAGCTAATTTGATCTTGCTATTCTATATCAAAGTAAATATTTACCCTGATTATTGTTCTTCTGTTGACATAATGCAGAATTACCTTTTTATTAAAGTGATATCAGATTTGAGTAACTGTTCATTGTGTTTATTAGCAGAAAATTACAATTTGTTGTGCACTTTTTTTTTTTTCTTTTTCCCCCCCAGGTGTAATTGTTTCTGACCCAAGAATGTCAACAATCATCCGGCTGCAGGGGCTTCCTGCTATTGCAGATTCTGTTGACATTCGACAATTCTTTTGTGGATTGAATATTCCCAAGGGAGGTGTGTATATCACTGGTGGAACATATGGTGAGGCTTTTATTATATTTGCAACATGCGAAGATGCCCGGTGTGCATTATGCCTGTCAGGCCGTCCTCTAAAGAATTCACATGTTCATCTCACACCCAGCAGTGAATCTGAAATGCAACGTGCATTAGAGATATACCGACAAGGTTTGAAGGATTCTATGGGTGGTCTTTTTAATCCAGGGACAAATGTTAACGGTCCATCATATATATACGTACACGGGATGCCAATGAGAGCGACAAAAGTGGAAATACGAGCATTTTTTAAGGGGCTCACTGTGGTAGATGTAGTATTTTTGAAATTTTTCAACGGAATCAGGAATGGAAATGGCATTGTTAAATTTGAAAAAGGTACTGATGCTAGTGATGGACTCAAATTCAACAATCAGTCTATTTGTGGTTCGCCAGTAGCGCTCAAACTTTCAGATGAGAAAGAGTGGATCAAGAATGGTGGCAAATTATCTGGTCGGCGAAGGGAACGGTCTTCATCGCGTACATCTAGCAATAGGAGAAGACGGACACGATCCAGATCCAGGTCTAGGTCCCGATACAGGTCTAGGTCTAGGTCCCGATACAGGTCCAGGTCCAGATCCAGATCTAGATCCAGCTCTCCAAATTATAATAGGAGGGATAGACGTAGGTCCCCGTATATTCGTGAATTTTATGTGCATCTTATTAACTTGAGTTACAGAGTTGATAAAAAAGATATAAAAAGATTATTTTATGATCTTGACCTGAGCGACTCTCAGATTACATTCCTACTCGATAAAGACGGTAGAAGGACAAGAGAAGCTTTCACAATGTTCACTACGCAGAAAGATTATAGAAGAGCACTGAGCTTGAACGAGGAAACCTTTAAGGGAAATACCATAAACATATTACCTATTTCCAAAAAGGGTATGTTGGAGATGATTGAACGTATGAAAACTAGGATCTCCAAAGATCATCCAGATATTCAGAAATCTGCAAGTCGAAGTTCTCAAGAAAAGAAGTGCATATATTTGCGAAATTTTGCCTCAGATGTTACTAAAGCTAATGTTCAGAATT
This sequence comes from Mixophyes fleayi, assembly GCF_038048845.1. Lineage (NCBI taxonomy): Eukaryota > Metazoa > Chordata > Amphibia > Anura > Limnodynastidae > Mixophyes > Mixophyes fleayi. The sequence goes on from NC_134406.1 coordinate 245,781,287, forward strand.
TTTTTACTGGCTTTTCTGTAAAAGATGCTGATGTTTCTCTGTTGTTTGATGATAAAGGAGTTGGCCTTGGGGAAGCCTTGGTAAAATTCGCAGATGAAAAAGAAGCATACAAGGCTGAAAAATTAAACCATCAAAAGTTCCTAGGGACAGAAATCCTTTTGAGCCGCATCTCTGAGGAACAAATGAAAGCTCTTAATAATGGTACTTCTGTGAGTCATCATGCTACCAAATATTGTGATGAGATGAGTCTTGTGACCCAAGCAGATGACATGCCTGATGAATCCTTAGAGACTGTATCCAAACCAGGTTGCAGTTTGATAGGATCATCGTTGGACTCTAGTGGAGTAATGCCAGCGCTGGACTCCAAGGAGGTAGGGATTCATTCAGACTCTGATGGCAAGGTTCCATCTTTAATTTCTAAAAGGGAGTATACGGCACTGGACAGCATAAAGGCGATGGGTGAGACAACATCTCTTGATTGTATACAGACTATTCCTTTTTTGGGATCTGCCAGTCCTTTGAAGCAGAATGATCCTGTAGATGAAAATCCAGTTGAATCCAAATTGAGTTTGTATGGTGAAAATGGCTCCAATGAAGTACCAACCCTTAAGACTAATCTGTCAAAAAAAAATGGAGTAACATTAGTGTTTGTTAGGAACCTGCCATTTACAGTTACTGTTGCTGAAATTTTAGACTTTTTCCATGGCTACAAAATTAGATCTGTAAATCTGAAAAATATTGAAAGAGGCATAGCAACAGTCCGTATGCCAACTTACCAAGAAGCCATGTCTGCTATAAATGCACTTAACAAGAAAGAGATTGGCCTTAAGCAGGTGTCTCTCAGCTTAATTTAATTACTGATTAAGTTTTCTTGGTAAGTCTTGTTGTCTTTCCACTATTTTTTTTTTTGTAATGGATTCTCAAAAATATTAGTGAAATTGAAATTAGTGAAATCTATAGTGGAATTGTTACATTTGTTCTGTAAAGAATTCTTTAATTTGTACATTGTGAAAGATGTTTAGTAAAACTAAAGGCAAGCAACAGTTTTTTTTGTTTGTTTGTTTGTTTGTTTTTTTTTGTGTGTATTATAACTTACAAATGGATCTTTCAAACTTAGATAATTTGTAACATTGACCTGTATACTGCAAAGACAGTATCTGTTTAACTTCATATTAACAATTCTTTACTGGGAAAATAAATGTTTCTTTTCTGTAGATGAATCGAGAATATTTTTCATCGGCCAAGTTTCAGATAAACTCAAGTCAAATATAGATAGGTGGGAGAGAAATCAGATTAGTTGGTCCATATTCTGTGTACCGTCCATGTATTTGTATAGTACTACAATAGAAAGAAAAAGATAGTGTGAACATCCCCCACAGAATTCATAATCCAATCTAATTTAATACATTATCAAAAGCATCTTGTACCACGCCTAAACATATGTAATAATACCATGTCAAATGAGATCTGAAGTAATCTTGTTAGCTAGCCGAGCTTTTGGTCACTTCACTTTTGTCGCTATTCATCCTTCAGTATACTTAATCTGCTGTCTATAGAAAATTCTAACATCTTGTGTACAACTTTCTTTAAAATATTTGTAGCTGCAGTGTGTGCCTAAACAGTTTATTTGTGAATGTTACTAGTTCAAAGCACTGGTTCGTATTGTATATATGAATCATCAGAAGTAAACATATTTGAGAGTTTTTGATCAGTGTGGAGGCTTTTTTTTTTCAGTGTGCAATCGGACTTCCTATCACTAACCCTATTTTGTCACTTCTTGGATTCTTTAGACTAATGTGGCTCATGACAGAAAGAAAGGCTGTATCAAACCTTTTTTGCCTTGGAGCAAGCTAATATGTCAATATGACCCCCTTTGTTTGGTAAAAACCCACCAGCACCTGCGAGCACATGATGCTCAAGTTCTCGCAGCCTGGATTTCGAATATAAACTGTTGCTGATGAAAGTTATCTATGCAGCTGATTGGTCAAGAAGACACATTAATGACCCCCATCTGCAACAGGCTAACTTCAAAACACTAGTTTGTGAGTCACAGAACACTGTGTTCCTGGGATTCCTCTGGCTTTGCTAGCTGGATTGGCAGCCCTACCCCCCCACCCCCATTTAATTGTAGTGCTCTTTTTTTTTTTAGGCAGCTCCAGCATGGCCAGACCAGTATATATATGTTAGGATGGAGTCACACTGTCTAACTCAGGATAGTTTTATATGGTAAAGGTGTGTGCTGCCATCATTTGATCCAGGCTGTCAGTGACCATCTTAAGAGTTATCTGTAAATCGCAGTTTACATTTATGGGACTTCTTGGTTGTTGGTAAAAAAAAAATCTACTTTACGTAACAATGTTGAATCCCGTATGACCCTCTCAATAAAACATTGCAATACAGTTTTTCTTTTATGATCAAGTAAAAACAAAACCCAGGAGTGCTATCTTCGTTTTTTGGGTTTTTGTATGAGCAGCTTACCTCTCTTCAAATCTGCAACCAAAGAGTAAGTTTGAGATAGGATTTATCTTGTGTAAAGTACACATATTTGGTACACCTAGACTGGAGAATACTTCATCTATGAGACCCTTAGGGGGCGATTCATTTTTCTGCGTGGAATGTGGTGGTAGTAATTCAATTACAAGCCCTGCGTTAATGATTGCGTCTGAAAATAGGGCTTAGTTCACTCCTAGTGCTGCAAGCAAAAATTTACGAATTATGCCCTATTTTCAGACTCTGTCATTAGTAATCCATATACTTGCCATTTTGATTTGCATACAGTGCAGTGAGAGGATTACAATTTAAAACTAATGGGATTGGTAATTTTAGTGATTTGTTAATGCTAAGAGGACCCTTTGCCAGGGAGAATGTTCCCTGCAATGCAGGGACCAAGCTGTTTGATTGCAAGCACACTATGTTCAAACAGTGGTGGGGGATCCTAGCAGTCTCTCAACCACTGCAGTTATTGATTCCAGCGTTACCTGGATCTAATAGCAGCTTGCCTATAAGCTGCTATTCTTGGATCCAAACAGCACTGTCATCCTTTAATCAAAATATTACTCAAGAGGTTGAAAGATTTGCTCAGAAATGAAACAAATTTTCACTTCAAAAATTTGCACTTTATATCTAGCATAGGGTGGTATATTACTTGGCTGAGGGCTAAAAAATATGTATTTTTAAAAACATTTCTCCCTGAGACAACATGACTGCAGGTGGAGACTTTGGAAGGCATGATTACAAGGAGAATTTCGCAGGAGCATCAGGGATCAAGAACTTGACCTTTTGGTGTGTTTCACAAGCAACTATGTGGAAGCTGATGATGGCATGAAGCTACGGTGGACAGACATCAGTAGAAGGCTGTTGGAACTACCCCAGAGCTACATTATCTGTGCAGTGTAAGTATTAACCTGTGCCAGGAGTGTCCCTCTCACCAAGCAGTCTGTGGAAGTCATTGATTACTCATTTACACATTTGACTTCATTAAAGGGACATGAAACTTAAAATTCTAATTGTGCTATATGATAGCTCTTCTAGTACAGAACTGGACACTTTTCTCCAAAAATATAAAAGAAAAGTTTGAGCTTCACACATTTATTAGTGCTAGGGTTTTCTCAAATAATGGTTATAATTTGAATGGGGTCCGTGTTTACATTTTTTACATTACTATTCATGCAAGCATTGTAAATTGACAAGCTCGTTATTTCCTGAAATTCTATTTTATATACTGCCTAAATGACTAGCATAATTTACACAATTGTTCCAAGCAATCATAGAGGTAAACTTGAAATTAAGGTTTGGTAACCAATGGCTGATTAAAAACTGCAACCAAAATGCCAGTTTAACATGCCTGCCCTAAATTAGGAGCACAAAGAAAAGTACGATGCTGCTTGTTTACAATTTCCTTATTGGTCAGTTGGAAAGCTTATTTCCCCTATTTATTGAGTGAAACGGTCAGTGGCTGGTATGTGCTATGGGTCACAGTAACTACACTGCTTTGATTACTGCCCTGCATTCTTTAGTTGCCATGACAATCTAGCTATTGGTATTTATCCAGTTCTGTACTAGTGATAGTCAGAATCTTGTCAGATCTTTGCATTTAGGGTGTTTCCTGTGAGTGACTCTTCTTTTTGCTAACAAGATGTTTGATCTAGATCAGGAAGCTCTGTTGAGCAGCTTATCAATTGTAGCCAACATTCTAAAAGCTATCATTAAGTGCATGTCACTCGTTAAAGGAAAAGTTAATTCAAGTGTTTCATCATCATCTATTTATTTCTTTAGCACTACTAATTGCGCAGCGCTGTACAGATAACTTGCTCACATCAGTCCCTGCCTCATTGGAGCTTACAGTCTAAATTATTATTATTATTATTATTATTATTATCCTTTATTTGTTAGGCGCCACAAGATTTCCGCAGCGCCGTAACCATACAAAAAGTACACTATGCAGGGTGAAACAGTACAAAACAATAAACAAAAAATACCAGTACTTCAGAAACTCCAGGCTGGTTAATGCAATAAACACGAAGCAGAAGAACAGGTAGGGAGACAGGAGGGAAGAGGGCCCTGCTCATGTGAACATCCTAAGGGAGGGAAAAAAAAACAGACACAAGTGGAGCCAGATGAGGCAAGGGGAGCGAGCGAGTGAAGGAGTCATGCGGATGGTTGGTAGGCTTTAAGGAAGAGGTGGGTTTTCAGTGCACGTTTGAAGAAGCAGAGAGTAGAAGAGAGGCGGATGGAACGAGGGAGGTCATTCCAGTGAAGGGGGGCTGCACGGGAAAAGTCTTGGATTCTGGAGTGGCAAGAGGTGATAAGAGTGGAGGAGAGGCGGTGATCATTGGCTGAGCGCAGGGAGCGGGCAGGAGTGTGAATGGAGAGGAGGTTAGAGATATAAGGGGCAGTAGAGTGGGAGAGAGCCTTGTAGGTGGTGGTGAGGAGTTTTAAAAGGATTCTGTAGGGGAAGGGAAGCTAGTGTAAGACGAGGCAGAGGAGGAGCGGTGTGAGAGGAAGATGAGTCTTGTGGCCGCGTTGAGTATAGAGCGGAGTGGGGGAGAGACGGGAGTGGGGGAGGCCGGTGAGTAGGAGGTTGCCGTAATCCAGGTGGGAGATGATGAGTGCGTGTATGATAGTCTTGGTGGCATCCTGAGAGAGAAAGGGATGGATGCGGGCGATGTTGCGTAGTTGGAAGCGACAGGCTTGGGCAAGGGAATGAATGTGGGGGGCAAAAGAGAGAGTAGTCAAGGGTGACCCCCAGGCAGCGGAGTTGGGTGACAGAGGAGATGGTGGTGTTGACGAAAATAGAGAGGTCGTGGTGGGATGGGAGTCTGGACGGAGGAAAGACAATGAGTTCTGTTTTAGAGATATTGATTTTGAGAAAACGCGCGGACATCCAGGAGGAGATGGCGGAGAGGCAGTCAGATACACGAGAGAGGACGACGGAAGAAAGGTCAGGAGAAGAGATGTAGAGTTGAATGCCGTTACCTAATACACACACACACACACACACACACACACACACACACACACACACACACACACACACACAGAGATTAGGGTCAATTTGGCACCTGCCAATGAACCTACCAGTATGTTTTTGGAGTGTGGGAGGAAACCAGAGCACCCGGAGGAAACGCATGCAAACTCCACACAGATTAGGCTATGGTCAGGAATTGAACTCATGACCCCAGTGCTGTGAGGCAGAAGTGCTAACTACTAAGCCAGTGTGCTGCTCTAGTATTGCATTCATACCCTCATTACATTATTTGCATATCCTTATAATTGAAAGACAATTTTAGACAGTCACTCTGATTTGCAGCTCATTTTCATTTCTGGACAGCCCTTTCGTGCTACTTACCTGTAGCACATGGGGGACCCACCAACATTACCTGAATCTGAGTGCTGACTTATGATTTTTGCTTGCGACCTTTCAGAGTAAATTATAAGCTGTCAATAATTAAAGTTCTGTAAGCCTGCTTCCATAGAGCTTTATTGATGATCTGTGGACAGACTGCGCTCTCCAGGGCTTACAGCTGGCTCTCTGTTTTAAGGTAATATGATTCACTATTTAATGAGTTTTTAATGACTTTACAGTTGTCTACTAAATATAGTAACAAAATAGAAATCTGGGAAAGTGTGCACAATATTAGGCTATGATTACAAATTTGTGTATTAGTTGGTAGTATATAATAGGTTTTCAAAAACGGGATTGTGTTGACAAATCAACATCAGTAGTTGTCTGCCTGTCATGTTTGATTGAAGTGAATCGTATATAAATAAATGATGATGATGAATAGGTAAGGGGATGCGAGTCCACAATACTAAAAAATCTTTTCAAACTCTTCATGGCAGTCAAAATAACTGTCCAACACACTAGTAGATTGGTTAGAAACTGTATTATTAATAGGACATACATAAAACAAGGACATACAAGGTAGACATAATGCAAGCATGAAAACAAAGGGTATAAAGGACCCCACTCATTAGAGAGCTTATATTCTACTTTGAAGAAGGTACAGCTGAAACCAGAGATGCGAGTGTGACTCAGAGTGGAGATTGAGAGAGTTGTAAGGGTGTTCCTGGTCCTTTACTTTTTTCATTGTACACCTCTTGTCTTGGGGCACTAATTCACTCATTCAGTCTCCAATAACACCTCTGCGCTGATGACACCCAAATCTATATTTCTTCCCCTGACCTCTCTCCTTCTGTTCTATCTCGTGTAACCAACTGTCTTTCTGCTATTTCCACATGGATGTCCGAATGCAACCTAAAGCTCAACATGTTCAAAACAGAAATTATTTTCTTCCCTTCTGCAAGAATAATTACCTGCCCTGAAATCTCCCTTACTGTCAATAACACCACAATATCCTCAGTCTCCCAAGCCCACTACCTTGGTGTCACACTTTACTCCGCCCTCTGCTTTATTCCTCACATCCAGACCCTCTCCTGGTCATGTCGAACCCACCTTAAAAACATTGCCAGAATACGCCCTTTTCTTACTAACATGCTACCAAATCTTTTATCCATTCTCATCATCTCCCGTCTTGTCTGTTGCAATATCCTGCCATCTGGCATTTTTGACACCCATATATTTTCACTTGAATCCATCCTTAATGCTGCTGCAAGACTGATCTTCCTCACTGCTGCAGCACTTTGCAAATCTTTACACTGCCTCACTGTATCCTTCAGGATCAAACTCAAATTACTCACCCTTATCTACAGAGCCCTCAACAACACTACCCCTGTGTACATCTCATATCAAAATACTCTCCTTCCCTCCCTCTTAGATCTACCTCTGACCTGCGCCTTGTCTCTGGTAACCACCTCTCACTCCCGCCTACAAGACTTTTCCCGTGCTGCTCCCCACTTATGGAATTCCCTATCACGCTCAATCAGATATTCCAACAGCTTTCAAATCTTTAGATGCTCTTTCAAAACCCATCTCTTTTTTAAGAGGTGATCTTAGCACTATAACACTATTCACACTAATGCACCCTCACAACTGTCCCAATCTCCACTCTGAGCCACATTTGCTCCTCTTGTTTCAGCTGAGCCCTGTTCCACTTAGACTGTAAGCTCTCTAATGAGCAGGGTCATCCGTACCCTTTGTTTTCATGCCTGCATTTATTTTGTGCACCTTGTATGTCCCTGTTTTATATATGTACTGTTTTTTTCCCTATTGTACAGCGCCGTGGAGCACTGTGGTGCCTTACAAATCTACAATAAAAATATTAATAAGGGTGTATTAGTGTGAATAGTATCATCCAGTATAAGGTATGCTCTAAAAAAGAAATTGGTTTTCAGAGAACGTCTAAAGATTTAAAGGCTGTGGGAAAGCATGATTGGGCATGGTAGAGAATTCCAGAGGTGGGTAGTAGCACAGGAGAAGTCTTGTAGGCGGGATAAGACAAGGCACAGGTCAGAGGTAGATCTAAGGGTGGGAGGGACAGTATTTTCATATATTTGAGATGTATGAAAGGGTGGTGTTATTGAGGACTTTTTAGTTGAGGATGCAGTAGTCAAGATGGGAGATGAGAGAATGGATGTACGTTTTAGTTTCATAATATATATTAATATATAATTATTTTTACCATTAAATGAGGGTGCAGTTTGTACTGTACAATTTGATGTAACATATGCACAATATGGTGTCGGCATTCTTTAGATTGTTTACCCAACTGGTCCTGGTTCTTACGGATGTCATGGCATCTACTTTGGATCCCTGGAAGTTTTGTTCAGTTCATGGTACCCAGGTTGTGGGGCACAGCATTAAAACTGATGTATGCTTCAAATTTCAGGAAACTTGACATGATAAAATTAACAGCTCCCCTTCTTTATTCATATGTTAAACTTTGTTTTATAGAGCCTACAACATACTATGCAGCACATTAAAATTGGAAGCCAACACAATAGTCAAACAAAAACTAGATATTGACAAACATTGTAATAAGGCCCTGCTCACAAGCTTGCAGCCTATAGTACATCTAAAACCAGTATAATAACCTTAAAATGGATATATATTGCAGTATTGCACTAACATAAAGTTCAATCTCATCAAACTAATCTTAAAATAGTTAAACTGGTGAATAATACTTTGCAAATCATCTTCTTATGGATTGGAGCACAGTCATGCCTACTTTCCTAAATAATAATGTGTGAGTTCTTGCTAATCAAAATGTATCCAGCCTGATGTCGGCAGCTATGCTATAGTGATCAGTAGTTTGAAAATAGTTTTTTGTACCTTGCCAAGTGAAACCAGTTTTAGTAGTGCTGTATTCCAGACCTTAATGTTAATCTAAGTATAAAATTCCAGCATGAATAGATTGCCTCACTAGAATCTTAAATTACATTACAAGGCTTTCTGGTAGCAGTAGTCCTGTGTGCACAGGGGGAGGTGGTTGCCTCTACTTACTCCCCATTCAGGACCATATAATGTTAGGTAGGTCTTCATTTTTCACACCTCTACTTGGTATTTTCTAAAATTGCTCATAGGCTTTTTTCCTCATTCTAGTGACTTGAAAGGCATTTTAGGGGCTCATCTTAAGCATCAACTAACTATCGTCTGCATGTAGCATGAGATGAAAGCGTCATAGGTTTCACATATTTACTTAAATCTAAATTATATGGGATTTTAACCTTTATAATTTAGATTTAGACATAGTGTGTATACTCTTAATATTGCTATAATCCACCATTTAAAGGGGAAATCCACTTTTGGATGACATCCCTCTTTCATCCTCTCCTGCCTTTGGAACCCCCTGTACCCATTTCCTACATGAAGTGGGCTTGTGAGAGAGAGGGTTTGTCCAAAACTGGACAACTCCTTTTATGGATGGTGTTATAGCATCTTCGTAGTGTAGAATGTAGGGGACACTAAGAGATTCTCAAAGATGGAGCAAAAGAAAATCCATTCCAAAGTCCATGGAGTCTGGTCTACACATGTGGTGCTTCTCCTGTTGTGCAGATGCTGGAGTACAAGGAAGGAGCTGCGAGATGTTACAGAATGTCATTGGGCCCTACATTAACAACCTTCTGTCCGGCGTTAAGGAGGACCATTGGACGATATCATGGATGCAGCCCAGCAGCTTGATTTCAGTATTGCAGTTACTAATTATTATTTACTGTTTTTACTTAAGTGTCCAATTTTTCTTTTTGTTCTTAAAAATAAAATGTATTGAGAATTTAAAATGTTGCCTGACTTTCTGCAAATTCATAAAAAAAATTACGACCAACAGATGAGTTGCAATTTCAGTTGAAATATTTGCATGAACTTTTAAAGCTTGCTAATTGTTAATAATAAACTAGTAGTATTTCATTCTCCTCCACACATACACACAACCTTCCATTTAATAAAAAAACTTGCTGCCTCAACCAGCTTAACCCTGCAATTATTATTTATTTTTATATTTCCTTATTTTTGTTGGTCAAGTGAATAACAAGAACATGTCTTCGTGCAATTGAACAGTAAATAAGGAACTGCAAATGTAAGACAAAAAAATAACCATAAACCTGAACAAATTTTTAAGACAAATGAGAAGTTAGTGGTGAAGTGAGTGGGGGGTAGCCGATTTAAGGAAGGGTAATTGTATGTGACTAGCAATGAAATTTGGTTTTATTACTTAAACATTCTGGGCCTGAGTCATTAAGAAGAGCAAGACATAAAAAAGTAGTAACTGCACCTGGGCAAAACCATGTTGCATTGGGGGGGGGGGGGGGGGGTAAATTTAAAATGTGGGGACAGATGTATTGTTGTTCTAGATCAACTTTAAATTTCAGTGTAAAAATAAAGCTATCAATTATTTGTATTCTACATGGAATACAGCCAGTATATAACTTGTCTAACACAATAAACTGATTTTCGCCGCTATAATTGTAGCATGGTTTGGGTTTGTCCAGGAGATATCTTACTCCCTTTTTTGCTTTGCTCTCAATGACTCAGGCCCCCTGTGCCTGTTGATAGTGCCTTGTCCTTGATCTCATAAACCCTTTTCCCTTGTGCTCCTCACACTGCTGCCACCAATAACATTCACGGTCAGTCTCAGCAAATCTTTAAAGTTGGCAAAACATCCCATCCAATCTCTTCACAGAATACCTGAACATTTATTAACATAAATGGTTGTTGAGAGTAGTTTTTGTTTTGTGTTTTTGTTTTTTTTCTTTAAAAATTGCAGGTTCATGGCTATCTGCAACATGCATTAGAGTGTGTATGTGTGTTTGGTTTGAAATGACTATCCTGGCAGCTCCCTGTTTCTTTCGTTACTATTTCTCCCAAACTGGCTGCCTTTCTAAGAATATTTCTAAATAATCGTTTAAGCTTTATAAGTATGACATAGACGTTGCCCTCTTAAACCACTTGTTACTGTTGGTTATGTGGCTAAGTAAAAAGGTCTGCTCTTATCTTCTCCATAAAGTTAGCAGTAATCTCAGAATAGCCGATCTGCAACGTTATACTACTATTGTCCAAGTAATAAAAGGCTGATTTACTAAAGGTGGAACTATTAACCACTGTGACAAATGGTTTCTCTGTTTTCTGATGTAGATGTGAGTGACCAAAGATTCAACATGCCAGGATTAAGTTATGATTTTTAAAAATTGCCTTTGTTCAGAATGACTGGATCCAGCTACACAATGCAGCTAATACCCCATCATTCACACTGCCACACAAACCCAGGTTTTTGCCGGGGCAAGCCCCAACAACCCGGGTTGAGGCTCAGTGTGAGAGGGTCCAGGTCTAATTCCTGGGTCGGATGACCCGGGAATTAGACCCGGTTCTTTCAGAGGGTTATTCCCAGGTCTGACCTGGGTAGCCTCCAGTGTGAATAGTGAGACCAGGATTTTTCAACCTGGGTCTCACTGGAAGAGTTAAAAAGGGAAAAAAAAAATTATGAAAAATGTCTACTTACCAGTAGACTGGTAATATTTTCTCTCCTCTGATGTCTGGCAGCTGTAAAATCCAACGTTCAGAAATGTGTATAGAAAATATTGACATCACTTCCAGGTGAAAATTATGCTCTTAAATTCGCAATAGGCGGACCCGCCACCTGGATTACATTATACAGGCGTAGGGTCCGCCTATTGCTGCTTTTAAAACTTTAAAAGCATAATTTTCACCTGACCATTAGAAGTGATGTCAATTCTTTCTATACACATGTCTGAACGTACAGCTGTCGGACATCGGAGGAGAGGAAATCCTACCTGTCTATTGGAAAGTAGACGTTTTTCATTAATTATTTTTTTTATTTTTTTTTATTATTTTTTTTTGCAGACCCGGGTTCAGTGTGGGGTCAACCCGGGAATTTGCTGGGGAGGGAGGCTTTTTCACCCAGCAGTATCCCGGGTTTATATACCCAGGATACTGCTGAGGAGACAATATGAAAGTGGCATCATTTAGTAACTAACTGACGTACCCTGGATACAAGTGAAGCTGTTTTTTTTTGGGTTTTTTTAATATATGAAAGAGGGAAGGCGGCTCCGTCAGTTGATGTCGCCCTTTAGTTATTTTCGTTTGGTGATCGCCGGACAATAACACCCTATACTTCAGAAAACAAACCTCCCCCACATCCTGGCTCTAAGAAACTTTGGGAACCTGTTATTTGAAGGCAGATAGTTTGTATAAAATATGTTGGGGACTATTAAAAAAAATAGCTGGAATATTTTGCATTGCTATTTTAAGAAAGTTTGATAGATGTCAAGTATTTCTTTGTGGTGTGTAGTAAATAAAATATAATAATAAAAATGAAAACTTTTATCATTTTGGGTAGATTTATTTGCTGTGACACAGCAGGTATAAAAAAAACGAATGGTATTTTCAGAAAATGTAAAGTCTTCTGGAAAAACCCCAAAATATAATTTGTGTGGATACAGCATAATCACATTACTGATATTGATGCCTAACTATGACCAGCCCAAAAAGTGCCAAAATAGGCTCAACAGGGGTGAGAAAAGCCTCCAGCAGTGAAAGGGTGAAAGTGTACCCATAGTTGCTAGTGAATTAAGAGTTGCATTCTCATGAATATCTGTGCAGACCACAAAATGGAAATCTCCACTGTGTTGCAATGGTACCTGGTGAAAACCAAGGTTCCCATAAAATTCCATGGCTCATAACTAGCCTTTGTATCATTGCTAGCACAATGTGTTCACATCATGACAACTTGTTACTGCTTGTAAAATTTAGCACATATCATTAAACTACAGTAGTGCAGTTTCATAAGAAGCCCCTCTGGTGACATTTGGATAATCCCTCCCCTTCAGGATTCCACCTGTTAACTGATAGCAGATTTAATCATTGTGTTGCAATGTTTCTGCAGCTGTTAACTCAGGCTTAAAACCAACCCAGACCTCTTCTATGTAAGTGGACCAGACTGAGTCCTCCAGCCATGTGAGCTGTCCTGCGAGCCTGCATCAGAATGCTGGGATGTGGAGTTGGGGCAGGTTATATTAACTTGTCCAAAAGTGAACGGATAGTAACCCTTTGTCACCTTTGAATAATCTCTCTTAATTTAACCTACTCCGTGCACCCTACCTCCGTGTTCCAAGCAAAAAAAAAAGTTTTTTTCGATTTCAGCGCAAGCTGCGATGCTGCTATAAGTACTTTCAAATCTACAAGTACAGGATTAGACTCTTGACCACTTCATTCCTATCTCACTGCCTTGAGTGTACAGTCCTTAACCCCTCTACCATGAAGTCCCCAAAATGACTGTGCCCAGCCCCTAGAGGTTCCTGAAACCAATGTCTTTGCTCAGGCACTTGAGTGCCCAGTTGTCACTGCTACCCACCGAGCCTCAGGACCCTGTCCAAGTGATTGTGTTTGGGGAGCCACCCATTCTGCTTCACTTACAAACTCTGATCCATCACCACCTTTCTCACCAGAAGTTTCTGAGATATATGTCTCACCAGAGGCTTCTGATTTATAACGTTTTCGTTACAAGGGTCGAGTAATGTTATGTTGGTTACCCCACATACTAATGCTAATTGTTTATTATTCTGTCCTGGTAGCTCTTATATGCTAATGCCCATCTCTTGGAACTGGCTTTCATATTCATTGTCACCCCAAGCATAGCTCAAGTCATTTTGGAATCTGTCTTAAAAGGGGGGAGGGGGAGGCAAAGGTGCATATACAAAACATCTAAGCTGTTGCAAAGTAACTTTTAAGGGTATAATTTACGGTAACAGCAATTAGTGTGAAAATGGCAACAGAAGGAACTACGGTTTAGTGTAATTTGACTAACCCAGAAGATTTAATTACTAGATTATTTTTTCTTTTTCTTACCATATATACCAAATTTGTATTCACGTTTCTTTAATGGCTGATGTGCACATGTCTAAATTCCTATCTCTGCTGACTGCATTGGGCCCTCTTGAGAGTTGTAGTCCTATTAAACTGCAATTAGTTGCATCTAAGTTCATCTCCACATTCTTAACCCAAATCATTTTTATTTATTTGTTTTCAATTTTGGTAACATTCCCATAGCTGTTTCCATAATATCTGTATTGTATCACCACCTTTTCTTTCTTTCTTTCTCAGTTGTATTGTTCAAGCATCTGCCATACCTTCTAATCTTTTATTCCATGCTTACAAATGTGATCTTAGTACAGAAAGTAATTCCCATTATCAATAATTTGAATCCACTATATATTTGTATAAGTTCTCCTAATTATAAGCATAGTAACACCTACATGTTTTAGTGCCTTCTAGTGTTATTTATACAAATTACACAAGACAACAGTACTCTCAGAACTCATCAATGTGTTGTAATACATTAGAAAGTTTATCTGGTAGCCATAGAAGACATCCGTTTCGCTCCCCATGGGGACTTGATAAAGGTCACTTCAGGGAAAACAATCACACTGCAAGCTGTCCATAGCTCTTCCATAGAAAGCTTTATAGTAGAGGCATGAATGGTCAGCCCTCCAGTTGTAAGGTCGGCTCTCGGCTTCAGGTAATGGGAAGGACTGTTGGGCTTTATATGGAGGTACATTTAATTAACAAAATCTCCACTAAAGTTTGAATTGCCCATTACTACTTAACACAAATAGTTGCTGACTTTGACAAATAGGTTGTTCAAGACTGATAACTTATCAATCTCTACAACCATTGATACTCTCGGTACAGTTCAGAGTTTGTTTTCATGATGATAGAGGTTGCATAGGTTTGTTAAAGACGAACTCCTATCTGTCAAATGCCAACAACAATGTGTCTATTTTAGCAGGCAGTTTAAGGCAAAAGCCATAGTCCCAAGTATCAGGAATTATTTCACAGTTACCATTTAAATGGACACTATATATTTCCCAGTTTCATGGCTTAGGAAGCTTATGAAAACAAGTGCACAGATAACTGCATACAGAAATGGACACTTTCTGTGTGATAAAAGAAGTTGCGATCTTATTGGTAACTGATAAAGCACATTGTTTTTTTATAGTCATCTTTCACCATTAATATCCTGTAATGTGCTTCAAAGGCATCGTTCTGCAAAATTAAAGGGTAGTCCCATGGCTTTGATGCACTGATTAAAAATATTTCATACATTTTGATTATTTCATCAGAGGTGTACTGATCCCCTTCAGTATATGTGTGTAAATGGCAATCAACAATGTATGGCTAGTTGACATTTACCTTTAAATCTGGCTTGGGCAACCTGTGGCTTTCCAGCTGTTGTTGAACTAAAGTCCATCATGGGACTTTTAATTCAACAATCTATATCAACTGAGTGCCATTAATTTCATAACTGTGTTTTTAAATTATATGCTTTGCTTTATCAATGGCTACACTTCCAGGCCTATTATCTTATGAATATTGTGATTTCAGTATGTTTTATAGACGTGCTGTCTCTACATCTCTCACTTATCTTGTATTTCCTCTGTTGCAGGCTCTGAAAATGTTGTTAGGATCCACCTAGCCGTCTGGTAAGTTTTAATTGGAGTGACCATAGTGAGGCTCCAGTTAACTGACAAGACAACAGTCAAGAGTACCTAAAAACACCACATACAAGGATAATACGCAAATATAAGTTTCACTTTTTCATTATCTTTTATTTATAAGGTGCCACAAAAGTGGAACAGTGCTATTCATGAAACTTACAGTAAGTATGCAATATAATGCACAGCCCGTAGCGATCCATAATACGTTACATACATTATTAAACTAAACCTAATAATACAAAGACCAGACATCTACCCTTTTTATAGTATCGATATTAATAAAGCAATGTTCCACAAGTAGTTTAAAAGTAAGTACTGTCAGCGTTCTAATAACCTAGCGGCATCTTGATGAATCCGAACTGATCAAGAGAAATAATCTAAATTTCTCACCAAGAAGTGTCTGCAACACTATAGCTAGCCTATAGTAAAGTGGTTTTACTCATTATAGAGTACATATAAGCAGCGAGATAAGTTTCCTGAACTTGTCTTATTAAAAGCAACCCATCTACCATATTCTCTGGGTTTTGGTTCCATTGTACTCTATTGATAATATTTCCTCTTTGGCAGAGTAATAAACATTGCAGCTGTAAAGCAAATACGGGTAGTGGACAAAAAAAAATGAAATTAATTTGGTCAATGAGGAACACCAAGCATAAGGGTATTTAATTAACAAGTCCTATATAATTATGTATTGACTATAATTATGACTAGCGTATCTTCCAAGAGGAAACCTAAGGGACTTTGAAAGATGGATATTGTTGGGGTACATTAAGCAGATGCTTCAGTGACCAAGACAGCTTTTGTTTCATAGCAATGGTTTCTAAGGTGATGCCAGCATGGAATTCTGAGGGACAAACATAATGGCAAACGGAAGGTGGAAGTGCATGCCCCAGGATAGTGATATCCTTGCATTAATTCAATGTGCACGACAAAACAGCTAAGCAACTACACATCAGTTTACTGCAAATTTTAACATGTGGCGCAAGCAGCAGTTTCATAAAAATAGTCCAATGAGATCTCCAGAGAGCATGTTCTAGTTGGGTTGCAGTGCATAGTCTGCTCATCACAATGCACGTTTGCAATTTCAGTGGTGCAAAAAGAACAGGCATTGCACTACCAAATAGCGGAGGAAGGTGATCTGGTTAGATGAATTATCCTGCACCATGTTCTCCACAAACGGATGAATGCATGTTGAGCCAAATGAAAGAACTCTACAGACCTGAGTGCTTGTTAACCATAGTTAAGGGATCTGCTGGTTTCATAGTGTGGGGTAAATTTTCCTGGCATGTTTTGGGTGCAGTCATTCTCTTAAAAGTCAAGGTCAATGCTAGACGCTAGTTATGATACTGAGTGATTATATACACCTCATTATGCAGCTTTTCTCTCCAGACGGGTAGGGAGAGGTGTATTTTAAACAGACAATGCCCCCATCCCAGTCAATCATTTTATAGGATATTTTGAAAAATAATTGCATCATTTTCCACCACCCATCTTCAACCAAGTGTCAGTTGAGTGACTCTTGTGGAATAATGATGCTGCATCCACCATGCACAATTCCAGGCAGTGATAGGCACATTGCCACAGCGCAGACAGGCCATTCTGGCTGAAATTCTGACCAACACCCTATTAAATGTCTTTACATTGGTGCTTCCAATTTGCTGTCCACTACCTGTACAAACATTTTTATACACATATATGAAAAACGTAATCTCTGCATAATAGCTTACATCTATGATTGAACAGTTGTACATATATAAAAAAAACTAGCAAGGTAACCTAAATTATAAATAACTTAATATAATACCCTTTGCTTTATATTTTCTTCTCAAATCTACACCCACTCCTCACTTTGTCTATACATATGTACATAGCACTATAAAACATATCAACCTGTGTCTTTGGTTTTTTTTTTTGTTTTTTTTAATAAACCAGTGTACATTTTCTTGATAGCAAAAAGGGCTGTCATGTGTCTGTCTCAGTACCTGTCATTGTGTTTTATAAACCAATGTTTGCCTAGCTCTGTTTTTCAGTACAATATGTTCATGTTTTAGAAATAAATATTATTTTATTCAGTTTCTGGTATATGTTGGTTTTATCTGATAAAATGCAACTGCATACATCCTGAATGGAATTTAAAACTGTGTTTCTATAAGGCGGAAAAGTGATAAAAAATGGCGCTAATGTGAGGAAAAAGCAGCCCTAGGTACACAGAGAAGAACAACTGACTTCTTACAACATCAAAGAGAAAAACAGAAAAATATACCTGAAAGGGCGCTATTTCTTCCCAGAATAAGTAGCCCAAATTTCACATGTGAATGCACATGCACCGTGAACATATCAGGCTCAAAAACTAACAAAAAAAACACAAACATAGGGTAATAAAGTTAAATTTAGAGCAGTAGTAAAAAGGAAAGTTCCACAGATGGGATAAACCCTTATCCTGGTGTATAAAAATAGATAAAATCCTCTTCAGTGAATTCACACACCAACAAATCCCTTAGGAATACTGCTTACGAGATATAAATGCAGTGTGAACCTGTAGACTGAAAATTATGTTTTCTTTAAGGCACCTCAAACATCCACCTCCTCCGCCGCTCACAAACGTTGACCACCAGGAAAGAAACACATATAGTGTAAAACCGTTTTATTAAAGGGACAAAAACAAGTGTTCCAAAATGACTTAAAGCTATAAACTGTTAATGTATGCTCGTACCAGACATCAGAAGTTAAGGCACATATCAGCGGGAGTATGATGGAATCCCCGGGTGTTCTCCGTCCGTAAATGCAGCCAACTGGGGGTAGAGTATACACAGAACAGCACCGCTAATCCAACGCCTTTCAATCCATAGAAGGTTCTTTCTCAAGCTAGCGGATTTCAGTCCAAGAAGCTGTTTAAATAGTTACCACACTTCCGACATCCCTGCACTTTTACATTCAAAGCGAGACTTGGGTGATAACTCCGATGCGCATGTGGACTAAACTCTTATTACAGCTTAGTAAGAATGAATGGGATCACATGACTCGGACCGATAATGTATGATAACATGTATCTTTTATGTGTCATGTATTTTATTGTTAACAAAATCAATAGTTTTTTCGAGTGGATAACAAAGTTGAAACAATCACAGAAAATGTCCAAAGAATTACCAAACTTGCAGCAGCATTATAATGCCAATGTTCCAAACTAGGCTCGAATAATATCCCCAATGTGCAATAGCACTCAACCCTTATTAAAGCTTAGTTAAGATGAATGGGATGGAAGCTTAGTTATTGAAGCTTAATTGAGATAAACAGAATGACATGACACAAACAATACAAAATAACAGGTATTTTTACATACACTTTAAACAAATATAAGTCAATTTTTTTTATATATTATTAAATATTAAACCTTAGTCATTGAACTTCATTAAAGCCAATTAGAAATGAATAAGATTACATAGCTAGGACACACAATATAAAATAAGTATTATTACATAACTGTTAGGAACCCCTCTAGCCGGTACAGCACAACCCGGAGTCTGCTCTGGCAGTCAGGTGTTCACTGGAGCCCCTAGTGGTGGGGACAGACTTGGCCGCAGACTAGCAGAGGGTCGTGAAGTGCGTACCGGCTAGGGAGAAGCCAGGAAAGCGGAGTGAAGTCCAGGCAAGGGTCAAGGCCGGCAGCAGACAGGGAATCCAATACACAAGCTGAGGTCAAGGGTCACAGGCACGGTAGCAAGGTCCAGATACAGGCAGGAAGGTCTGGGTCACGAGCAAACAGGCAGGGTCCAAATCCAAGCAAGGGGTCATACACGGGAAATCCAATAGAGTGTCCATGGGACAGGAACAAAAGCAGGTACTAGGATAAAGCAGGTCAGCAGGACTGTGGCAGAAAAGCTATAACCGGCAGTGAGGCTGCAGACCTCACTGCCTTAAATACCAGCATCAGCCAATCAGCCTAGCTCTGTAAGTATTCCCAGGGGCTGGCTGATTAATAAATGATAAATTAATAGCCATCAGGCTATTAAGTGCTCTGCGCACGCGCCCGGCTGTCCCCTTGTTGCCAGGAAGCAGCGCTATCCAGCAGAGCGTCCGGCTGTTGCCTTAGCAACGGTCGGGAGTTAGGAGGAAGTGACGTCCCGGTCGTCATGGTGACGGCCGAGGCGCACTGGAAGCGAGCCGCAGCGGCTGTGAGTACCGCCGCGGCTCGTGACAATAACATTGAAAATTGCATATTCGCAGAATAAATTATGTTGAATAAACAGCATGTAGACATTCCAATGTGGTCGAGCATGAAAAAAAAAAAAGCATAATCAATAACCAAACTCGTAAAAAATCCAAACTAAAGCAAACACAGAAAAAACGTGTTTCTACTTGCTATGTCCAAGTATGATTATTGTAAATATTTCACCTTTAATTTAACTCCTTGTCTGTAGATCTTTATTTTGAAGTCATCCAGTTCCTGAACATTTACCATAATTAAATGTTTTTTCCTTAGCTTCCTATTGTGAAGTTGATAGATGAGACTGCATGTCTTGCAACAACTTACTAAAAGCAGGTTAAAAATTACAGTTCACAAGTGAATGCTGTATTTTTTTAAATGTTCATTAGTCTCATAACTAAATCAAGATTCAGAAGCTATCTTCATCTAGGAGAGAAGGCTGCTTCACAGAGGTAGGTCGATCCAATAAATATGCTGTCAGGCGAAGAGCTATTGCTCTCCCCTCTGGGTACCGTTCTTCATGGAGTAGATTCCGGAAATGTTTTTTCAGTAGCTCTTGCTTTCAAAGGAATATCACATTGCAGCTTCAATATATCTTCATTTAAATCTGAAACATTCATATTGAACATAGAGAAAATAGGTGCAGAAATGTCTTCAGTGTCAGCATCAGCAAATTGAAATAACATGAAAATGAAGATTGGCTCAAGTGGTTTCTGCAATCTTATGCTGCTGAAGCTTTTGGGCTGTTGACATTCCAACATCATGAGTCATTTTTATGTGCAGTGCCCACACAAGTCATACCTTGTTGCTGTTTTGCAGAAGAATTTGCTTTTTCAGAAAATACATTACATGTATTGTTTGACACATTAGAGAAAATAACCAAAAAAACAACTGTGTGTGTGTGTGTGTGTGTGTGTAGTTTTGGTTCATTTTTTTTTTGCCTAATTCTATAAACAAACACAATTTACAATTCACCTCCAAAATGGCAAAAACCTGAATATTACATATATTCTCCATAATAAACTGCTTTTTCATTTTTCTTATTTTCTGCTATTTTGTTTTCAATAAAACTTGCAGGAAGAATATGAGTAGTCCAACAATCTACTGCTTCAACTGAGGGGTCTATTGTCAGACTTGAATGCACAGCACTTACTGGGAAGTAGTAATAGCATAATAGCAGAAGATTTTTCAATTAAAAAAAAAAAAAGTGTTTGTCAAACAGCCGATAAGGAGGGTTAGTCTTCCTGAATAGCTGCCATTCTTGCAATAAGGATGATTTTTCATTTATGTGGACTGAATTAGGGTAGGGGTTGCCAGAACAAGTAAGCACACTTTGAGGGGGATGGATTCAATTGATTCTTGCGGGTAACGTGGCCCATGCACTGTTACCGTTACTAATATGAGATGAGTGCATTGTAAAGGTTACAGAATCAAAGAAAATATGGGAGGACATGCCATTTGGGAAACTAGACAATTTATCACATGAAATGAGGGGTCATTTACCTTTCTAACCAAAGCCTGGACCAAAAGTTTGTAGAAGATGTCAGAAAATAACATTTTTTTCATATATTTACTAAATAATACTTAAGCAAATGGTTAAAAAGTAGAAATTGGTATACATGATCATCATCATCTGAATAGCTGCAGCTCTGCTGCCAAGAATGATACCCCATTATATGGGTTGACTTAGCGTAGAGGGTATCATGAGTACAAATGTGCACAGACTGCATAAATATCATGTATTTGATCACAAGTGAGAAATAAAATGGGGCACCATTGCAAGCAGGGTGGGGTGGCTGAAATTTGATTTCTAAAATATCGACCTCCCCTTTACATTTACAATTATATTTTTTGTTTCACAATCACCATACAAAAAAAAGGGTGTCTTTTTTTTTTTTTTTTTTAAAGAAATGAGGGGTTGGGATAGTTGATCCCCTCCAGTTTAAATCCATTTTATTATTTCTCTTATTGAGAAAAAAAATGTATATACATATATGAGGGGCTCCCTGGTTTGAAAGAGGAAGCTCCCAATTTATTTTTGAGCAGAGTAGGAGGAGAAATCTACTGTTTAGCACACTATCCCTCACCCATCAATGTCACAAATCGGGGCCTTAGTCATACATCTCCCTCTTGGTCAAAGGCAGTATTCATTCCTGGGACAAGTGTGACTTCTGTCTGCAGTACTGGAGGCTGCCATCTTGGGTGAGACATTTTGCTAAACTTCCTGCTGAGTCTGATCACCTGATCTTATCCACAAATTAGCTTCCTCTGCAGACTTTAAGAGTCTTCTACACTCAGCAAATTGCCAGTGCAACACTTTTCTAGTTCCAGACTACCACAGTTGTTTGCTGCTTCATCCTGTCTGCTGTATACAGATCTCAACCATCAACCTTTCGTGTGAATTCAGCTTCATCCTGTTTGCTGCTTCATTCCGCCTGCGTTATACAGATTTCAGTCCTTTACCCTCTGAGTGAATTCAGCGTCATCCTGTTGCTACTGCATGGACTTCAATCATTTACTCTCCGAGTGAGTTCAGAATCATCCTGTTTGCTGTTGTATGGATTTCAATCTATTAACCCTTTGTGTGAATTCATCTTTATCTTGTTGCTGTTTTATGGACTTTATACAATATATAAACTGTCAACACCACCAAACATAAAAATCACATGCTTCATCAGAAGTTGATTACTTTAATTAATGATGACTTCTTAATTACTCCCAGCACTGTAGGAACTAATTTAAATAATACAGTTCAACTTTTAAATCACAAGGTACGCAAATCCCAAAAACTCTCCCAAAAAATCCTACAACAGCAATTTTAGGGAGGTGAATATGCCCACATCAAGTTCAATTAGTGTTGAATAATAGATCCCACTTCCAAATTTGGAGAAACAAACTGGGCCTGATTCATCAAGGTACGCAAACGCATCCGTATTTGCGTTGCATACTTTGAGTGACACAGACACTTACGCGAGAGAAATAAGAACCTCAAACTCCAAAAACACACCCACTTGTGGTCTTCTACACTTAAGGGACGGAAATAAGAATCGCAAACTCAAAAAAACCCACCCACCTTCGGATCTTTAAACAAGGTGGAAGCACAAGTGACGGATCACAAGCAATTGACGTGAACCCAAGAAATGTATACGTCACGCCCAATGTGGGAGGTCCGAACAGTTTGTTTACACATAACAAAACACAATGCCTGTGGCTTATTTTCACGGGATAGCTCTTTACTGATTAATCAGTGACAAATAATGATGTGGTACACTGTGAACAATGTTTTTCATTTGCTATTAATTAGCCTAATACACACTTTTACCTAAAAGACACATTGCTGAAGGCCTTTCTGTGTTTTGGAGTTCAAGTCGCCGTATAGTACGCAAAATGCATGGACATGGCTACATTAAAAGCACATGAATAATGAATCTATTAAAATGTATGTTGTACTATAAATCCATCTGAGTTATCAGGAAAATGCACAGCATACTCTTCCATAAAGGATACACACACAAGAGTATATACAACCTCCACACAGATAAAGGTTTGTGTCTAGATTAGAACTCATGACTGTTTTTATTTAAAGTGGGAGAGCTACCCACTAGCACAACCTGAGATTTGGAAAAACAGGAAGAACACCAACAATACAGCATGCGTGCTACACAGGAAACTGACACTTAATAGTACTCTTCATTATTCACACAAATTACTGACAAAATCGGAATCTCACAGGTAGCTTAGTGGTTAGAACTTTAAACTCACAACACAGCAGGCATGAGTTCAAATACCAAGCATACCCATAACAATTGTGTGCACATTGTGGGCTGTAATCATTATGCTAAGAAGAAACGCAGGAACTTTACACAATGGTTTTATTTTTTCATTTTGATTTGTTCTACACGCTCAACCACATTGTAAAATATGCCCTCATATTTATCCTGTATTGTAATAAACTAATTTTTGGGGGAACCTTTCGAAAAGCCTCAGGGCCCATAGTTCACATGCACATTATTATGTGCATGCTGACATTTATTACTAGGAATGGACTAAGAGGGGGGAGGGGTTTGTAGGGGACAGCCTCCTTAGAGTTAAATGCAACATTGCCTGCAAACCGACTTTCAACTGGATCCACGGCGTACAGGTTATACATTCAGCTTTTATGCAAACAGAACGCTCACCCCACTCCAGTACCATGGAGCTTTGCTTCGCTTGCACTTCTGCCTTACACCACTAAGGCCACTTCTGGGTACAGTTTCGATGTTCTCTTCAATGTGTGACTGGCTTAGCTCTGATACTTGAATGTAACCTTGGACTATCACTACAATGACACATGATTTGGGGAAATTGTAAACTAGCTAGGGCATTTGACCTTTGGGAATTTATCTTGCACAGGGCCTACAGATGCCATACCTCTGACAGGGGTGGCTTGTTGGTGGAGGGCACATGTTCCTTTTGGATGACATGCAAAGAGCAAATCAAAACCTTTTCTGCTATCGAAATGATGGAGTTCTAAACAAACCATCTTATTTAAATGTTACTCTTTTCAGATTATTATTATATACTTTCTCCTTTATCCTTACACCCACATGTTGGGTAATTAGATGAATAAAGACACACACACCAATGATTTTTTTTTATTAACTTATATAAATTTAAAGTTTTGCAATTATTCACAACTATGTACAGAAATCATAACAATATTTACAATAAAAACAAAAAACAAATTAGAACAATGAGGACCAGTAGGCCAATTTAAACTTAAATTCATCAATTATTTCTGCCTGGCGGTTGTGAAGGGCTTCAATGTCCTCCACAAATCGGCCCATGAGCTCTGCTGCAGTTGGTGGTGGGGGGCACATTTGGGCTTCCTCCATGGGTGCTGAAAAAACCCAAAAATAAATATACATCCCAACCTAATTTGTCAAGCAGACAGGACTTACTAGAGATTTCATGCATGTCTTTCTCACATTTTGTTTGTCCCTAAGTTTGTATGTGTATCTCCGTCTCCCCATCTCTCTTTATTCCTCAACATTGTGGGTGTTGGTCCCTTTCTCCACTTTTCTGTATGTGTCTGTCTTCCTTTGTCCCACTTATCATAATTGGCCCACCAACTTATCTGCCTTTTGTATAAGATCAAGCATAGTATCTTTCTTGCCTTACTGTGAGACTGTGCTGCATCTTGTTTCTTGACCTTGGCTAAGATCAAATGTGTAGTATGTTTCTTGCCTTACTGTAAGACTGTACTGCATCTTGTTTCTTGTTCCATAAACTGTCCTTGTCAGAACTAAGCAAAAGCTGATATAACATTTGCTGGCTTCTGAGGAAACAAGAAGAAATTGACTGATCGACTTCGGGGAAAGAAACGCTGCAGAGATTGACCAGCGGGACAAGACTGTGGGATTAACGCAGCGGAAAAAGCACTTCTTCTCAGAGGAAGAATCCCCCTTCACTGCGGAAGATCCTGATCTTCTCTGCCCAGCTGGAAGAAAATTTGCATAGCTCCGCCCCTTGAAGACCTTCCTCCAGATCATCTTGCCAGCCCTTCTGCTCTAGGAAATGGGCCAGGAAGATGGCTTCAGCTGCTCCAGCCCATAGAAAGAAGGGAGAAAAGACCCCAGCACCCAATTCTCTCCCTGAGTTTGGAACTGTCTCCACCAGCTTCAGGACAAGGAAAGACCAGTCACTATCCCCTCCAGAGAACTCCCACCCTGGAACCCCAGATGAGGCAGACAGTCATCCTGAAGATGAGAGCAGTGGATGGAAGTGTCCCAGACATGACAGCTGAGACATTCGGTAAGAAAAAGCTGAAACACTCAGCTTACAGAACTACCTGAAGAGGATCTTCTACATCACCTTTGCCTTCATTGTGATCTCTAAAATATACTGGGAGGTGGTGAAGTCAGTAAGATCTGAATCCCCATTTGCTCGATTTGTGGGTAACTGTCCCATTGAAAGAGAGGAGAGAAGGGTGACAATCTCCATGAGAAATCCTCATACGCCAGGCAACTACTCGCTACCTTCTTGAGCCGATTTTGCACCGTGATCAAGGACCCCTCCAAAATCCTGTTTGCCAATGGCTTCTGGACAGGCAAGTGGTCCATCATTGTCAGGTTAAAAAAAAATTAAAATGCTACAGATGGTCTCCAACACCTGCCACAAAGCTTCGACCTGGGTGGCTTTGCTGGACTCCTTCGCTATGCTGATGAGCCAAGGATCTGCGGGGTAGCTGACTCTATTGGAGAAGCTGCAAAGTCTGAACCTGCAGGAATTGCATAGTGCCAGGACACGAGACCAAGGACTACCCAAGAAAGACATCCTGCAACTTCTGTGGCCTAGCCAGCCACATCTACAAGAACTGTCCTAGAGTGCCAGAACCAAATCTTTAAAATCTTTCGGTGACCATAAAAGGACTACTGGAAAGTGGACCAGCTCCCACCCTGATTTTAACACCATGCTGTGAGCCTTCTTTGTTTGTAACTGCATCTGCAGGTTTCGGATTGAAAGGAACATTTGCTCTGCTGGGGATTCCATGTCTTGCTTCTTCCTCCTGCCTCTTTGTTCTTGGCTGGGACAGTGGAACAGCTCCTTTCCTAAACTGGACTACACCTTTGTTTTACCTGAATGTTGGACAATTTGTGAGGGAGCACCATCTGGAGGGACTTAAATCAGACTTGTGGAAACCAAAAACTGTCCACAAGGTAATCAGAGCTAAAGACATTATTGAGCCTGTTCCAGGGCTCCCTGCATCAACTGTTAAACTGTTAAAATGTGGCCTCTAAGAGGCTGACTATTAAACATTAAGACTTGGCATGGATGACCATCAAGGGGAAGGGAGGGGGGGGAGGTTGCCTCTTAGGACATTCATGCACTCCCAGAAGCTGTGCAGATGTATTCACTGCCCCTGGTGTATTGCCAGCAGGGAAACATTTCAGCTTGTCTTTTGGGACTGCCCCTATGCACAGGCACTGTTCAGATGCCCTGGAACATGAAGTTAAGGACAGTGTGCCCAGGACTTGCCTTTCATACCATTCTGTATTTTATGGATTATTTCCGGGGACCTACACTCTTAGGATAATCCAAGAGGCCTGGCGCCTTATAAACTGTATTAATGATGCATTATGGCTTGCCAGGAATTGCCTCATTTTGAAAAGGGAGAAGATTTTTATCCAGGACTGTCACAGGCTGATCCACAGCCTGCTCAAAGCCTAAAACATCATAGACATTCCTGAGGAACAAGAGGATTGATTGTGTCTCCTTCTTCCCTCTTGTCCCATATGTGTCTGTTTTTTTTTAATAAAGCTTTAGGCCTTTGACACGACCTCCCCCATCCTCTCCATCCCATTCTCCCATCACTGTTTGAAGTTTTGTTGAAATCTATTGCATTTAATTTAATCACCCTCCCCTTATATGTGTCTGTCCTTCAATAAAGCTTTGGGTCTGTGATCCCCTCCCTCTCAGCTACCTTCCCCTCACATCCATTGTTTGTTACTGTTGTGTTGTTAAAGTGACAGTGCTTGATGTAAAGTATAGGCTGTTATATCTTGTACCATATGTCTTGTATTGTACTAAAAATTGTCTGATAATGTTTCACAGTGTATTGTGCTTAAACACAGTACACTTCAATGCAAAGTACTCTGTATGATTTGTGTATCCTTACACAAATAAATAACTCTGGCTCCACCACCTTCTTCTACCTTCTGCTGCCACATCCCACTTTTTCCCTGTGCCCCCCATAACCCACTTTTACTCTTCTTCCATTTCTCTCCACTTCTCCGCTTCCTTCCCCTCCTTCTGCTGGAGTTTACAATATGGAAGGCAGAACCAGTTCTGGTGGCTAATCAGAAGTATGGACAAATGGAGGTAGAAAAAAAAAACAAGCTTTTGAGTTTATTAATTTTGGCTGAGCATCTAAAATAGTACAATTTTGATACCTTACCAGTCTCAGAACCCCATTATCAAAGGCGCTAATAGGGTTTTGAGGCACTGGTGGTCAGTGATTCCTGAAGATTTTGCCTGCACTAAATCTTTGAACGGGATCTCTATCCCGTTCACAGTTATCTAAATAGTTAAGCTGCGCTGTACATTTTGTACTTCATTTTTTAGCAATGCAAAAACTCTAAATTACTGTGCATAGCCTTTATAGGACTCTTTGTTCAGATTAGGGTAAACATGATTATTCCCCTTCAAGTTAACATTTATTTGAATATATTGTAACGTCATGCAAACTTCTCTATGTGTGGCCATTTTACATACTGGTATAAACAGTTCATGCAAAAAAAATTTGGTCAAATGTAAATTGCCTTGTGTTTTCTTTTCCCTTTATATGAAGCTTGGGATGTTTTTTGACTTTTCTCTCATTTTATACTGGTACTGGTTAAAGAAAAAAATGTTTGAAAATACAAACATTATTGTGGCGATTATGTACTGCACCTAATCACTGATTGTTACTTTTCCCCTGAATATTCATGTATGACCATGTGTATTTTTTATGCAACCTTGTAAAATAATGTCAAAGTATGCTTTTCTGAATGACATGAATTTGACCTGTGAAAGTGACAAGAGTCTTTTGAAAGTAACCAGGCCCAGGGACAGATAACATATCTGAGACTTTACAGAGGGTGTGTAAACAGCCTGGCCAGCCAAGCAGAGCAAAGAGTTGAGAAGTTGTGACCTTTGAAATTCCAGGCCTATATCTCAGGAAATAGATAACTCATTTTGAAAGCCCTGTGTCATTATGGGAACCAGTCTGCCCTGACATTGAGAGAGTTAATTTCCAAAGGTGGGGTGGAAGCAGTGTGAGAAAGGTTAAAGTCAGCTGCCTCACCCGGTAAGGTTGTTCATTCTAACCTGCCTAGGTTGAAGTGTGCCATTTTCCCCAAAGTGTACTCCTCTCAAGCCAAGTCTTAAACTAGTAAGTTAGTAACTGTGGTTTTATTTCCTACTTTATTTCTGAAACTTATTGGTGCAACCTATTGTGTATGTCTTCTTATTAACTGTTTTGTACTTAAGCCTTTAAAACATTTTTTGGATTAAATACATTTAATCTAGCATATTCTCCATGATTCTTTGTGATTTTATGAAGCCAAGTGAGGCTCATGCTACATGTGTATGTGATTTAAGTGTGAAATGTTAATAAGTGGTTTTGGTGAACGCAAGGACTCCATAGTAAACCCTTCTGGGTGGCAAAAAAGGTGTATTCATTTCCGTCATGTTCCTGCCGTCGCCTGCTGTCAGTCATCGCTACAGTGGTGGCTTGTTCACCTATGCATTAAAGACATTTTGATGTCACTGTATGTCACCACAAAACAAGGGCAACTACTTATTGTCACATCATCACTGTTAATCACCTAGAGCGATACCAGGGAAATCCCAAGAGCTTCCCCAAATAGGCTGAGATATCTCCCCCCCCCCCCCCCCCCCCCTTTGGCTCTGATACCTCTGAAATTAGAGTGATGGTTATTTTTGTTTCTTCAAATAGGCTGAAATTCTATACCACTACAATTAGCAGTGATGATTATTATTATTATTTATATTGGGTATACATATTATGTACTACTTAACAGAGAGTAGGAAATCATTCACATCACTTCCTTCCCCAGTGAAGCTTATAATCTATATCCCTTACCATATAGACCCACACACAAACACTAGAGTTATTTTTTGTCACAAGCCAATTAACCTACCAGTATGTCTTTGGAGTGTGGGAGCACTGTGCGAAAGCAATGCTGACCACTGTGCTGCTCTTACAACTTGAATAGTATATTTTGATGTCATTGTATGAATTGAAACCTAGATAATAATGAACTACATACCTCCCAACTGTCCCGATTCAAGGGCCGTAAAAGGGGGAGTGGCTTACAAAACCCGGCGGCGTTTCACCCCAAAGTGTGCGTTTCTGTGCGGGAAGTGGGCGTTTCTGGGCATAGATTATGCTGATCAGGCAGGGCTTATTTTGTCCTGATTCCGTGTTGGGAGGTATGTAACAAGAGCGCTGAAAGCACTGGTCAGTGATTGTTGCATTTATGTATGGAGGTGTAACATTGCACCAAAGGCTCCACTTGTTCTATAATCCTAGGTCCTGCTCAGAACACTTTATACATGTTTCAGAATGTTGTTGTTTTTTTTAATTATCAATATTTAAATGATTCACTTTAATAAATATTATCTTATAAATCCCAGAGGATATGACTGTGAAAGTAACAGGATAGTTAGGATTTGAACAGTGCAAGTTAATCAATACTAGCCATATTTTAATGTAGGCATAAACTTTTCTCCATTGTGAAAGCAAAGGCCAAAATGTTGCCATGTTAGGCTATAGTAGATGTGTCCACACGTGTGCCGATGTAAACCTTCTATTCTCCATCCCTTTCTCTCCCCTCCTCCTGCATGTCCCCACTTATCCCCTCTTATCCTCCTCCTCCTCTGCCGCTCAGCGGTCGTAGCCTGTTGTATTATGGGCGTTCGTGCCATGGAGATCGGGGATCGGCTCACCGCTGGTTCCCGGCTCGGAGGCCTCTGGCTGCAATGCCTGAGTCTAGCCGTGATCTGCCTACCGTGCTCCGGCCAGAGCTACTCCATCCCTCTGCAGCGCCCCCAGGACTGCTCGGTGCAGGAATACTACGATCCAAGCAACATGTCCTGTGCGCAGTGCCCAGATACACAGAGGCCCGGCCCGGAGGGTATATATAATTCAGGGACATGAGTCTGACTAGGAGTATCTAGTATGAATGGGTGGAGAGAGCGCAGTATAGAGATCCTTGTGTAATTATAGCGCACGTCTAATAGGTATACATGATTATATTTAACGCGCTCATGAGATGGTCTGTACAAAGCCTGCTATGTATGGAAAATGTATCATTGTGCATGACAACAATATGGAGATTACAGTAGGGATATATTGGGGACTATATATGAAGCCCTAAACTATGCGGAAACTGCTTTTTCCACATGGTTTAGGCAATTTTAAGTAAAACTGTCAATTAAGATAAAGCTAATAGGCAAATTATGGAGTTTCTATGGGGAGAGCATTGCAGTAGAGAGATCTTCAAATCCCTCACCACAGCTCCCATTCACTGTGGGGCATATTCAATTGCGCCAATCCGCTGCGCGTAAAAACTACTACCGTTATAGCTGGATTTCAGCTCGCGGCTCAGGGAGCTGCGAACTGAAACCCAGCGAGAAAATTACCGTTTTTTCTGCGCATTATTACCGTAATAACGGTAATAATGCGCGGACCGCCGACAATTGAATACCCCCCACAAAGTCACTTTGCGATAGTGACCGGAGTTTTCAGGTAAGTAAAGTTATTACCGGGAGAGCCTCCTATTGGTTCCTATCCACCCTCTTCCCCACTGTCCAAATATCTTGGAGTTAAGGGTCTCTGATTTGTAAGATTAAATAGGGTGTTTTAGACCCTTATATTAGTCTCCAATTATCATGTG
This sequence comes from Mixophyes fleayi, assembly GCF_038048845.1. Taxonomy (NCBI): domain Eukaryota; kingdom Metazoa; phylum Chordata; class Amphibia; order Anura; family Limnodynastidae; genus Mixophyes; species Mixophyes fleayi. The sequence goes on from NC_134406.1 coordinate 245,812,340, forward strand.
TATGGGCACCAAAAGGATGCCCTCATAAAACATCTTGATGAAAAGAATCATTTAGAAATATGAGAATCCAAGTTTAAAAATGTGATCACCCTGTACTTGGAAAACAATTGTATTGCAATGTGTGTGTGCAGATTGCATAATCAGAATTGATTTATTTTCTTTTTTTATTTTATTAAGTTTATCAGATTTAGGTAATTCTCTTAATGTAAAAATCAGTTAGTGGAATGATTGTTAAAAAATCTTTCCATTAAAATGCATAGGAATGTTGCGTATGTGGTACGAAAATGCCATTTACATACACTCGAACAATTGGCACCAAATTCAGGGAAGCTGAGAGTCCTTTCAGAAGAAGGACGCTTTTCCTGTGCATAGTTCTCTTCTGACTGCACTAACAGGCCTCAGCTACCTTTGCTGTGACTCCATGCAATCACAGTGTTTGTTCTTAAGAATTACTTTGTACAAGTAATTCCCTATAAAAACATTGTCACCCCTCACATGGTTTCTCTAAGCCTATTACATTGACAGTGTCTATGAAAAAGTACATGTGCCACATTTCAATAAATACTTTCTGTGTTATTTTTATTATCATTGAATCTTGATAGTTTTGCATCACAGGGATAGATGCAGGTTGAGGGAAGTCATACGTGTTAATTAGCATGGGGAACTCAGATCAAATATGTAAATCTTTACATATCAAATAATACAATGCTGTTTTTCATTAGGTATTTCATGTGAGTGTCTCCCTGGATTTAAATATATTACAAAGAATGGCTATTTTGTCAGTTGTGAGAAATGTCCTGACAGCATGGTAAGTATTTTCATCTTTTGCAAGTAATTTATGGTCGTCCATCGACCACTTTTACCTAAGAATATACCTAATATAATGGAGGTGATCAAGAGCGCCTACATATTTTAACAAGCATGCATACATCTGCCCCTTAAGGCACTGCTGCATTTATTTAGCTCTTTACATAGTAATTATTGTCTTTCATCTGCTTTCATAATTTAATGATATCTTTATTTTGATTCCTTAAAATGTTATTTTCAAATGTATTATTTCTTAAAAGAATGTTGCTGTCCAACGAGAAGTTTATTGTTTGTATCCAATGTTTGAGCATACAGTATAAAGGCACCCTCCCTGTATGGCCCATTTGCTACATCTGGATCTTGATAGCACTTATAAAGCAGATTTTAGGTATAGGTAAGCATGCATAGTAAATAAATGTGTAGTAAGTGCTCAAGTAGAAATTATAGGAATACCTGGATGCATTGGAATGACCACGTCTACCAATATATGTTACCATATCCATATTCTCTGCAGAGTATGTCATATAGGTCAATATGTCAAATATGTTACAAAGTTTTTAAAGAGTGCAGACTGCAATTCTTTGAGATTATAGTATATCAATTTTTATTGAAACAACAACTTATTACCATGCATTATGCATATATAATATTTTATTTATATGTACTATTTCAGGGTGTCACAACAGATAATTGGAGTTGTATTAAATGTCCCAGAGGATTATCTTCAGATGGCAACTGCCAGTGTTCTTTAGGAAAAATTTTGGGTAAGTTTAATTTGTAATATTCCCTAATTTTTTTTTTGCATGATGATTTTGTTAGGTATGCTCTAGTATGCCCTAAAATACAAAGGTAAATGTATGCATAAAGGGTTTGTAGAAAGGATAATTCACAAGTGCTTTGATATAGTACAAAGGTATAATCAGAATCCTTATCATTGTATATACCCTTACACGGCATATACAATACTGGTGTATACAATAGAGCAGTCACAAATTTATAAAGAGTAACAAACAAATTCTGGACTACGGGATGGGGACCTTCTATAACTTGTTGCTTGTCACTTGTTTGTCTGCATCTGAAAGTAATTAAAGAGGCACCCATATTATAAAAGTACAAACATACAAATGGCTAGATTTACTAAACTGCAGGTTTGAAAAAGTGGAGATGTTGCCTATAGCAACCAATCAGATTCTAGCTGTCATTTATTTAGTGCACTCTACAAAATGACAGCTAGAATCTGATTGGTTGCTACAGGCAACATCTCCACTTTTTCAAACCCGCAGTTTAGTAAATATACCCCCCAATGTAAACTTGAAAATACAGAAGCTTATCTGAAATGGTAACATCCAAGATACTCCTAAACCTCAGGTATAGTAAACATTATTGGTGTAAGGTGTATAATCCACTTCAACCAGGGAATGGGGGGGGAAACAGGAGGGTTGTCTGCCTCCTGGGCCGGTCCCATATTGGGCTACTTTGGGCTGGGTCACTGAGCTACCTACATTTTTACAAAATGTTCCTAATAGGCTGCTGAGTCAAGTTTCGCTCCCGGGCTAAAATTTGCCAGCCAGCCCCTGAATTCAGCCCGCCTTGGAATATAGGAAATAAAATAGGGAACAAGAATAGTATAGTAAGAAACATTTTTCATTAAACTTTTGTGTATCATGAGAGAAGCGCTATGTAGCATCAGACTTGAAGATCACTTGCATACACGTGGTGCTCTGCTGTTTGTAATCCAGAATGTGTGGTGATGCCAGGGCACTAGAGCTCCAAGTGTTCCTTATTTTATATCCTCAATTTCTCTGTGTTTTAAATTAGACTACAGACCTTGATGTTTCCTATACTTGAGGTTTGGGAGTACTGCATATATTGCTATTTTCAAGATTATACTTGGTACATTTATAATGTACTACTCAAAGGCAGATCACCATTGACTGCCTCTTTTTCACTTTCACATGCATTTGCAAAATGTTTGTAAGGGCTCCTACACCTGGGGGTTGAAAAACAATGCTGGTTAAATCCATTGAAGACACTTTGTCCTTGCTTCGTTGGAGCTTTAGAAGCACCTGCATTAATGAGTTTCAAAGTTTCTCTGCAGCATTTTGTGCTATCTATTTAACAAGCATTCCATAGAACTTTGTTTTCTCTAGCGATAATTTTTCTGAACCCTGCAGGCAACACAGAAATTGATTTGTAGCAAATGCTTGTCAGAGAGTGTGTGTTTGAGTGTTCAAGTCCATTTGAATACATTCAACATCAAATTAGGTTTAATAGCCTTTAAGAACATACATTAAAGGCTTAAAATTATGAGACCTAAGACAGAAGGATTTAAACATGTTGTGTATGAAATCATATTCAATAAATATAGCTTATTATTATTTAATGACAGGCATGGGTATTCCTAATGTAGTCCTGTCAACATGTATTGATTTCTTCTGATTATACAGTGCACATATGGAACTTGTGCATATACCCATTGCTGTCCAATCATATCCTTTGAATTTGACAGAGTCTGAGTAAATTTTTACACATTTAGATTCAAATCATAGAGATCCAATCAAACTTAGCCATGTGTGGGATTTCACCACCCACCAAAAGTGGGTGAAAACAGCCTGAAAATGCAGTCAGCTTGCGATCACTCTCATGGGTGTCCAGTCATCAACTGATGACACTAGTGGAGCCCCATGGGCTACGGCAGTTCGGCCTAACTACCAAAGGATTGATGCCCAGTTTGGCCACACACATGGTTTCCCTTGGGCTTTCCATTTTGTCTGTTTTTCTTTCTCTTTGTTTACCCCCTATATTGTGTAAGTGTTTATGTTGTTGTATTGCTGGGCCCATTTGAAGTCTCTGTTAATTGATTTAACCTCACATGTTGCTTTTGACATTATAAGAACACAAATATAGGTGTAAAAGTTGTAATCACAATATTTGGGATAAGAGAGAGGACTGTAGTAATCTTTTGATGCTGAAATAGCTGATAACAAAAGACAATAGGGCTCTTATATAAACGCTGAATTTAGGTGTAAAATTTGCACTGAACCAACCCAACCAAATAGACAATTGTTCTTATTGCCTAACTTGCACCAGACACATAAAAAATAATAGCTGGATTAGTTGCTGTGGTTCAGAGCACGTTTTGACTGAAAATGGAATGTTAATAAAACTTACGTACAAAGTCAAACTCTATCTTCTTTTCACAGTGTGGGATGTTTTACCTACATATTAAAACATAATCTATGTAATGTACATGCTGTTATTTAAACAAATAAAATAGTAATTCTTTACTTTAGTGGAAAGGGATGTGAATGGCACGTTGCTGCATGAAGCTGAATGTGTCCTTTGTGATGGGACTGAGCCATCGTTTACAGTTCCAGACACATCAGGAATCCGGTAAGTCAGTTATTAAATGGGTGATGGGCCTAATTCATTAAGGAAAGTAAGGCAAAAAATGAGTACGTTTTCTTCTGGACAAAACCATGTAACAGTGCAAGGAGTGCATTTTAGTTTATTATTTTGCACATAAGTTAAATACTGGCTATTTTTTCATATAGCATACAAATACTTGATAGCTTTATGTTTACACTGACATTTAAAGTTGATCTAGTACATGCCCCTTCCCAACTATAAATCTGTCCCCACATTTTAAATTTAGCTCCTCCTCCAAAGCAACACGGTTTTGCCAAGGTGCAAAGTTACTCATTTTTATTTGCTTTGCCTTAATGAATCAGGCCCAATATGAATACTTTGCCTCTCCTCCACTCTAATTACTTCTTCCCACTCCAGAATCCAAGACTTCTCCCGTGCTGCCCCTCTGCACTGGAATGACCTCCCTCGCTCCATCCGTCTCGCTCCCAATCTGTGCTCCTTTAAACGAGCATTCAAAACTCACCTGTTCCTCAAAGCCTACCAACCTTCCACCTAACCCCCTCATCTCCTCCGCCCTTTCTCCCCTCTCTCACCTGGTGCCTTTCTCTCTCCCCTTGCATCACTGCCTCCCTTTCGTGCCTGTTTCGTCCGCCCTCCCTTAGAATGTAAGCTCGAATGAGCAGGGCCCCTCTCCCCTCCTGTCTCCATACCTGTTCTTCTGCTCCGTATTTACTCCATTTGTCTGCCCGGAGTTTCTGAAGCATTGGTACTTAGTGTTTATTGTTCTGTACTGTTTCACCCTGTATAGTCTACTGTTTGTACTATGTAAGGTGCTGCGGATACCTTGTGGCGCCTAACAAATAAAGGATAATAATAATAATCTGAGCTTAATTCTCAGCCGATGTTCATTAAAGTGGCAGTTGAAGTAAATGGCAAACTCTACAAGCAGAGAAACTAGATAATGCCCTTTAACAAGCATCAGCTTATACATTAATGCTTTAATATTTATACTGGACAGAAACAAACATATAGGGTTAAAGGTTTATGACTGATTTATAGCAGAGAACATTGAATAGAGAGGTATAGGGATGCTTATACTACAGCTTTGTATTTACTCTCTGTTCTTGGGGTAGCTCTGTGATATGTATTAAGGACTATTGCTTAATATATCCCTAGGTGTGAAAGATGCCATCAGACATTTATCAGTAAGACCAACTCGTGCAACTGTTCCCAACCCAATATTTTGGTAAGAACATCAAACACATATCTACCACTCACATGCCTGAATTATTGATCATTTACAAGTATGTTTGTCATCAATTGTACTAGGAACATATTGACAGGAAATAAATAAATATATATATATATATATATATATATATATATATATATTTATATATTATGTAAAATAAGGTCAAATACTTAAAGTACAAGCAAGTATGGGAAGTTGCATTAGCTTGTGGCCATCATGTAGTAACGAGGGTCTTAGTCCTATGCATGTGAACTTGCACTGTGGTAAAGTCCCTGTCAGCACAAACTGAAGGGGACCTTGTCTGCTATATAGTTCCAATATGTGTGCAATACACCCATACCATACCATTCATTGGTCAGAACTCCGATATCACCATCATCAGATGATGATCTGCCCATAAAGATCACCACATGTAATAGTCCTTCAGGCTACATTTTGGAATAAATATCATATTTAATTTACTTTCCCGTTGAAGGGACATGATGCTGAAGAGCGTATACTTTGTCAGAGTAATATAATGTTTTGGCTAGCTATTGGTTGCTATAGTGTGCAGAGAGTAGTGTACATTTCCTCGGATAGTTTACATCGGAATCTTTGAGGGATATTTCATTTTAACTAAAGCTAGGTACACACTACAGAATTTTCCACCAACTTTTTAAGCCGAGCGATTTTACATGCGATCGATGTTCCGATCGCTCGGTCCATGGACTGCATACACACTAGCCTTGTTTAGGACGATAAAGGGAAGAGCGGACGTCCCTTAAGCGACTTTTTACAGCCATGTTGTTGTGAGCAATGACTGTAATTTCGTACTCACTGTTGTGGATCGGTCGGAAGTTTATACACACTACACAACGGAAACGAGATTGGAACGAAAATATTAAACAGTACGACCAACCAAATGAGGCGACAATCGTCCATTTGGGCAGACTTTCGACCATCGTGTCACTGCACACACTGACCCTACTTTTGAACGAGCGGTCGTATGTCGGCTGATTTAGCCGATTATTGGATGAAAATTGTGTAGTGTGTACCCGGCTTTAGACGGTACACACAATGTATGATTCAGCTCATGATAATACTCAGATGTGCAGATATACACAGATCCCTGTACTGAATTACATTTACTTGTATTTTACTGAAAATGTATATAACTATAGAGTGAAAATAAACAATACTGATAAACAGGGGATATTTGCCAACATGTGAAAATTGTGTCTTACCTTATATTACAAACATGCTCTCTCTTTCCCCATATTTCCTAGGCTGGTGGTATGTGTTTCAGCGGAGCAGGCCACATCCTGTCCAGAGTTGTTTCAGCTGTCCGCTATGGGCAAATAGTAAGCACTTACATTTTGCACAGTTAACACAGAATATGACGCAATGAGATTTTATATAAATATATATATTTATTTTTTTTTCTTTCAGGGCATTTTATTACGATCAGAGTGGTTTTCCATTAATTTGCAGGCCTCAGCGGCAGCTTGCTTGGTATGGATTCTGATATAATTAATGTATTATTTGCTTTGGGCAGTATGTGACTGTGTGTTTTCTATGGATTGCAGAGAAATGATTGGTAACAATCAGAATTTTACTGGCACACTCACAATCGGATTTCCACTCCGCCACACAATTAGTCAACAACCTACAGTGGTTTAGAAGAACACAGAACTATATTATATATAGTAGATATGACATCTCCGCAGCCTCTGACCAGCCTTAAATTGGCTTCCTGAAATTTATTTTCTCAACAGAGAATTTATATAATCTGTTAGGGTCTTGTCTGAGAAGGGTTGAGTTATATTGTATATTATATTATGCAATATTTATTATATATTGTATAATATACCTGTAACATAACATTCCAGTACAACGCTCTGCATCTGAGGACCTTAGCTCACCGAGCTGTCCGCACTAGTAGCACTGCATGTTCTCAATGTAAACTGTAGTTGTGCTAATTAATTTAGGAGAATTTAGTGATATGTCAATAGTGCTAACTATCTAACATGCTCAGCTCTTTATCTGATGAACCGGAGTCCTGTGCTTGACCAGTCATAGTGTCTGTACCATTAGCTGTACCAGTGTCTGATTACTCTTTACAAACTCAATATTATGACTTGATTACTGAGGATTCTAAAGATATAAAGTCTGTAAGCCAAGAACTTTTACACCTGCTAATTGACTCTACTCCTTGTGCATAATATGATGCAAGTGTTTTCATAGCTATTGTTTACAGTTGTGCTTAAAAATATTTGTCAGTTTTATATATATATATATATATATATATATATATATATATATATATATATATATATTATATGAGAAAGATAGGAAGTTAATGTTAAAAGGGCATGTTTATAGCCATGTAATGTTTATTCTTTCTGTAGCTGTACTCCAATCAAACAGCGTGCCAAGCACTGGGGAACATGTGTGTAATGAACATGCATTCTACAAGTTCTCAGAGTGCTGATGCCTGTGGTCTGTTCCGTTATGTATTCACAAACACAGCTGCGCTGGGGGTGGTCCATTCCATTTCTTTCTGGTAAACACTATATCATATCCTCTTCGACCTGACAATAGTCAGTGTTCTATAATGTACATTTTCTGTCCAACAGGAGGCCGAATATCCCATGGTTGTATTATGATGATCAGCCAGGTTTAGCAGCACGGGTCCTTACAGCTTCTCCATTCCCTAAAAACTTCAGCTTTAAATCTAGCGACCAGGTGAGTAAAGGTCATCAAAGGTACTTGGCAATACAACTTATTATACAACTGGTGTGCGTTACAGATTCACTTCCGTATTGGAAGTTAATGTGTTGTGCAATTCTGTTTAAAGAGATTCTTCCAAAGTTCCTCCGATGAGCTTTCATAAGAAGGGCCCTGTGGCCCAAATATTGGAATAAACTTTCATAGCAAGGATTTTTGTGTTCTTTAGATTTGTTGCTGCTTTATTTGTGCTTACATGTACTGCTCCTGCCACTTCTAACACTGGCACAACAACTCTCATATAATATTATACTGCTCTCCTGTGCATTGGCAATATGTTAATCTAATTTTGATTAAAGAATAACTTCACCCAAAATTCAAGTTCTGCTGATCTTTGATCCGGTGTTACCCAACCTGCTGGGTTTCCCCGAAGACTCCAGTGTGTTGTTAAAGACCCTCCTCAATGAAGTTCCCATTTTCATGAATGAGAAGTACACAAGTGAGGGCTATTGACAAGAACACTTCTGTTTGGATGAGGCATGTAGGGGCTGGGACAGGGGAACACAGTGTTGGAGCTTTCGGGAACTCGCCAGATTGAGGTAATGCCACACCAAATGTAAGTGGAACCTTGTATTTTATCTCATTGTAGTGAACTCCAGTGAAAATTAAAGTTTCTGTAATTAAAAGAACTGATAACAGTGGGTAGTAGCTTGCGATGAGATCTGTAAAAATGTTACGTTCAGTACACTTCTCAATATCTTAACACCTACTCATAATGGATCAATATACTGCAGATTAGGGTCTCGTTGCAGAGTACTACCCAGCTGGAGAACCACAGGTTGCCTAAGCGCCCTTCCAAAGGGATTCTGTAGTTATACACTTCACTGTGTTGTTTGTTATATTTCAACTTTGGCAATAGGAATATTTATGAAAAAAGAGGTTTTAGCTCATGACAACCAATTAGGAAGTGTTTTTTGTGGTGTAGTTGACAAAAGCAAAACATCTGATTGTAATGGGCTACAGTACCTTTTTTCCTCTGCACCATTTTTACCACTTGTGTTTGAGTAACTTATTTTTTAAGACGTATGCGCACAAATCCTAAATTGTGACAACAACAGTCAATATTCCTGCAGTTAAGGATAGTTTCAATATAAGCATATAAAGTAAAATGAATAAGGCAGCTAGCCCAAAATGACAGCAAACAAAGTCAGGACCAAAGTACCTAAGGAAAGCTGAAAAATCTGGAGGCACAGCACAAATACCATTTGTTTAGCGTAACGTCAAGCACCTATGTTTTTTGCTGCCTCATCTGTTTTCATTGACTTGAAACTATTGGTGTGAATAAGTGCAGGTCAAGCACGTGCGTAGGGAAAAGAGAATATGCGGCAGTACAGTGGCTTAGTGGTTAGCACTTCTGCCTCACAGCACTGGGGTCATGAGTTCAATTCCGGACCGTGCCCTTATCTGTTTGGAGTTTGTATGTTCTCCCCGTGTTTGCGTGGGTTTCCTCCGGGTGCTCCGGTTTCCTCTCACACTCCAAAAACTTACTAGTAGGTTAATTGGCTGCTATCAAATTGACCCTTGCCTCTGTCTATCTGTGTGCGTGTTAGGGAATTTAGTCTGTAAGCTCCAAGAGCTTACGGGTTACAGAACTACCATCAGCTTAGAGGTAGTTGGTACTCAGTGCCTTTAATTGGATGCACTGTTGAGGTCCGCTGAATAAAGAAAGCTCAAGCACTTACATGCATATATATATATATATATATATATATATATATATATATATATATATATTATATGTATGTGTATCTATATATTTTTCATTCATTTCACATTTTATCTGATCACAATGTGGATGATAAGTGCTAATGTGTTGCATTCAAGTATTTAACTGATATGTTTTTGGTAATGTAGTTGTCATAAGATTGTATTGTCTTCTAGACACAGGACACACAAATGGCATTTATAGCGGCTCTGTATGATGTGAGAGGAAAGTTCATTGGGTGGAAGTCATTAAATGGAGGCCTGTTGCAGGTAACTTCTTAAGTTACGAGAAAAATATATATATATTGAAATGTGTATGAAAAGCATACAAAATTCAAGTAAAAAACAATGGAAAGAGAAGTGAAAATGTTATCTTTAGATGAACTTATTTTTTTTCCTTTAAAGGGTACTATAATTAATATAATGTATTAGATTTGGGATTAAGTTTTTTTTATAGCATTTCTCATTAGTAACTATCCATAAAAATGTTTTCAGTAAATTTAAACGGCATTTATTAGTCCTGTTACTGCATGGTAAGAGTTGGAGTATTGGTACAAAAGTTATTGTATGTTTTGTACTGTCCTAGTGAATGGTTTTGCACTTTGCAAGATGTAACTCATATAATATATGAAGACTATAATTATATATATATACAGGTATGTGGATCTATCATCTGGAATGCTTTCTAGTATCTTAAATCAAATGTAGAAATGATTCCTGGCTCCCCCCACACAGCCCCTGTTCTTTCCCAACCATTAATTAGCAGTGAGTGACAGAGGTGCTCAGTAATCAAGTCTCTGTGTGCTCTAATCACAAAGCAGCAGCAATTGTTTACGTCTTTCTGGTTAATGGGTTTCCATCTAAAACATCTTGTTCTTGTACCTCTTATCAATTTCATTTTGTGCCTTCTGGTATTATGACAATGATTCTAAAACGGATTATATTAATAATGCAGTTTATTTCCTTCACAGCTCTGTCCTGACATTGACAAACGGTTGGATGATGCATTCAATTTTGGAACAACATATGAACAAAATGTAAGAACAAGAAGACACTGCTCACTTGGTTGTGGTAATGATATATTATTATTATTTCACAAGTACAGGGTTCCTCTTCTATAATCAATTATCCCTGGAAATAAGTGACATTTCAGTGAGTACCTCAACGCTAAAATAGTCGGTGAAAACCAGCCATAGATTATGTCCCTTCTACCCAGTTCATTAGTTGACCCTAGGGGGTATATTTACTAAACTGCGGGTTTGAAAAGGTTCTAGCTGTCATTTTGTAGAATGTACTAAATAAATGATAACTAGAATCTGGTTGCTATAGGCAACGTCTCCATTTTTTTTCAAACCCGTGGTTTAGTAAATATACTCCTAGGATTCTTATTTTGACCTCCACTCACACTGGGTGCTGCTAATTACATTGATGTTAATCCCTGCCTCTGTTCAGGTCAGGATTTCTCACCTATGGTATTATGTCTCCTCTTAGTTAGTGGTTATACTTTCATTACCAGTACATGTAGTCAGCATGGCCGGTGAGGCTAGTTGCTTTTGCTACCTATGTAGAAATGTTTGTCCCAATTGACTGGCAGTTGGAATGTCCTGTTACTAGGGGTGTGTTGCATTATTCTTTAGGAGATTTCAGGTTTAGTAAGAATTACTTCTTACGCATAGGTTGTTAATAAAAATTACTGTACTAATGCAAGCTATGTGTACTATAAAGCTAGTAAGACTACCTCCGATACTGGTCACTTTATGACTCTGATCATGTTACATTGTCCTAGGCAAATGTCAGAAGAAAAAATATGGCTTCACATGTTAATCCGCTAATGCTAACTATTAAAATGTTCCTGTTTCCAAATGTTTTCTCTTAATTGTGTCTAGTGTGAACTATCTGTCTCCAAGATCCTCCGTGACTTTCCTGAGCCTGTGTTCTATGATGTGTATCTAACTTACTGGGGGGGTGATCAACAGCAGAACATCTGGCCTGTGCCTGTCCTAAACCACAATTTGCAACACAATGACCTATTTGTTAATATAGGTAAGTCCTCAAGCTAATTAAAATACAGCAGGTGAAATAAGTATTGAACACATCCACATTTTTCTCAGTAAATATATATTTAATTTGGGTATTGTAATGAAATTTACACCAAATGTCAGCAACAACGCTTGCAATCCACACATGCAAAGAAATCAAACCATAGATGTTAGGCCTAGATTCACTGCACAAATTGAAGAACACAGTGTCACCAAATAAGACTTTGCGCTGCTACCCGGTACTTTAGGGCTTTATAAATGGGAGCCACTGTTTTCAAATGAATGCCTTGTCAGTAAATGAGTTTCTGAACATTGCATTTATCTGGCTGGAACAATGTGGCGTTATATAATCCCCACATGGCCACTGTTAAAGTATTTTTTCCTTTTCTCCTTTTTGGGTTACAATCTCCTTAATATACTGGCAAATATATGTATGACCATTTAATACCGTTAACAACTCCTCGCAAAAGGTATTTCTGAATTAACCCATGAAATATCATTTTTATATTTCTTTATATCAACAAGTTTCAAGAATAATCACGACAAGATATAGAATTTGTTTAAAGTGTGTTGTATTATATTATAGAACAATAAACAGCGTAACAATATTGTACACACAATATAGATTTAGTGCAATATATATCATACTTATTGCCTGTAATATAGATATATATGTAATTGTGTGTATTTTGACTAACTATTGTCTAAAGGTGTGTGTGTGTGTGTGTGTGTGCATTGTGTAGTGAAGGGGGGGGGGGGGGGGAGAATCCATACAGACCACAAACATACCTCACTTAAAGTCTAGCGGCCATTTTCAAGCACATGGTTTCAACCAGTTCAAACTACTACACTTTCTATGCATAAACCAACATAACCTGCACTTTCTATGCATATCTAACAATCTGATCACTTAACCACAATCTGATCACTTCCTAATCCATCACTTTCTATGCAATGTAGTCACCATCCAAAATGGCTGACTTGCCATGCTTGTAGGCCCACAAGGCCTACTAAACAATTACAGTTACTAAACAATGTGAACTCAGTACAGACCCATTACTCATTACAAGCAGTATTTAGCCAATCCACCACAAATAGCTCTATATTCAGCAGAAAACGCACAATGTCCACTGGCCAATTTTAACACCTGATATTTCACACATAGCACAAACGTCTCCATTCCCAAAGCCTAACAAATCGATCCAAATTCAAACACAAATGCTATCATTTATCCCAACCAGGATCCAGACTATGTATAGTACAGCACTCCACAAGTCACAGCACAGCATTAACTATGTATAAACACAAATGCTTTCATTTATCCCAACCAGGCATGCATTTATGTAACTCTGTCCATATAACTCTGTCCATATCAATCCAATCAATCCAAACTTTCATTCTCACTTACTCATGTCCTCCATTCAACAACACATTATAACATGCTCACACTCACCTTTCATGCCATGCACACTCCATACTAGTCAGGGCCTAAGGCCTGCTCACCTAGGAGCAGCAGGCCGTCTGCTCCCTCTGTTCCAGCACCAGGTATAGTGAGATTAATTCTCTGTGTACAGTGTAGGCCCCCTCTTGTGGGCGGAGTCTACAAGCTTGCTATAGGCTTTCATATGCTAACTACAGACCAAATGTTCAAGCCTGTTTATAACTCATAGTCCCAGGTGGGGGGAGGATTTTCATGTGCACAGTCACCTTTCAATTCAATTGTGGCTGAATCTCTGTTATATATTATAAAATTAAGCATAAATAATATATTATTTATGCACTCTTTATCATTCCCCCTGATGTCAGTTTTCTGTCATTACAGTTAGACTGACAGATATCTGTTGTCATCTCTTATCAGTGTCCCTAGTGTTCCTAGTGATTGTATGTAACATGTATGAGTGTGTGTGAACAGGTGGTCAATAGGGCTAATATATATATTTTTTAGTTTGGAATTAATTATGGTAAGGCAATTTTTAGCACAAATATCAAGAAAGAATGGGGGAAGACGCTAATGGATCTTCTACGTTGCCATGTCTGATGAAAAAACCTAGTCTTAGGAGAAAAAATCAACACATGTCAAGGTACTCCCCAATAAATTATCCCTCAACAAATAAATCTAAGGTCCGAAGGTTGTTCCATCTTTGGTGTCTCTTCATGATGTCATCATCTTCGCCAAGTACAATGGGGGGGTCTTGTGGGGTACAGTCATCTTTGACATCTGGTTTGGATCTCATCTGTGTCCAAGTCCTGCCATTCTGTGTCCTTAACGACCATCTCAGGATCTCGTGTCATCTGTCAGGGATATCATTTGCTACAGCTGGGCACCGTCTTAATTCTCATCCATCCTGTAGGAAAGAAAAGAAAAATATCAGTTGTTTTGAAATTTTTACTTTTTCCTACCCATCTGTCGTTTCTGCGTCCGGTCCACTTGTAGCATTTCGATAACCTCTGCAGCTGTCCACTTCTTGGTTCCTAATATGGGAAGAAAAACAAAAATACTCTTCTGGGAATTCTCCCTTCCGAGCATGGTTAGAATCCTATCCCGTCCCCTCTGATGACTTACGAATTTCATTCCAGGTGTTACCATCATTATGGAATTGAAAAAAACAAACATTTTTCTGTCTTTTGCGAGTATTATGGACCAAACTTCACATATTTTTGACCACTAGGTGGCGCCAGGGATCTGTAGACTGACTTATCTTATTACAATACCATAAAAATTCCTTCAAAGTTTCCATGTACCTGGGAAACTCAAATTTTTATACCTTTCTTAGCATTACCATTATCCCCCTTTTTCTCATTTCCAATGATCTATGTATCAGTTGGGAAGGAGAAACAAAGGAATCCTGTTCTTAGTTACCTGCAGAGACAGAAAGAAATGTGAGTATACATAATACATTTATGTCACATAACGTCATCTTACCTAATCATATCTCCAAGGACACACGATGTTTAGAGATTTACCCATTTAGTATATTGGTGATGGCAATTTCCCTCTAAAGAACCTCTTTAAACACTTAAAAGCATTAGACATTTTGTACATAACCATCTTTGCTGGGTAGCGGATCTGTATATCCACTACTGATGTTCTCTCTCTAAGAAAGAAAACTGATTTAGGCACATTATTGCCCCTACTGGCCAGCAAAGATTAATGCAACAAAATCACTAAACCACCATTTTGTTTTATCAGTCCCCCTGATCCTGGTGAATAAAACTACTACTCACTGGGGTTTATTTTATTTAACTCGGTTTTATGGGTATTTATGAACACAAACTTTAGAAATTTGTGTCTGTCATCACCAAGCACTAATACTCATACCCTGGGTTTCTCCTTGGCTCTAGTTTACCATGTCTACATACAATTGTGTTTTTTCCTACCTAGTCCTTATGTAATGATACAACAGTTCTGATGGCATTTATCAGTTGCTGTGTAACCTTACATAAGTGGAAATTTCATGTCACATTTTTGAGTGGCATATACCACTGTGCATTAGGATCCACCTTTTTATCCCTAGGCAATAAAACACATTACCATTATCCAGGGGTTTCATTAATTCTAATGCTACATGTTGCCAAACACCTCCAAAATAATGACATGTAAAATTATCAGATCTATATTTTATCCCGCCCATTTCCAGAGTACAAACTCTGATGAAGGGGCTGCAATATATATTTGTAACCACTAGGTAGTGTGTCTGTTACCAATATTATTTGTTCTTACCAATATACCATTATAACTTACCTGTATATACCTGGGTTTTTAAAATGAGTAGGATTTTAAATACCACCTCTCTCTATTATCCCATATGTCCTCATATACAGTTTTAAAACAAATGCATATATATCTCAGACATTGCAAGGGCTAAATCAATTTTCATTTGTTGACATAACAGCAAGGACGTCTCCTTGTATACATTCAACTATCTCCAATGTCAAAACCCAAATTTTACTTATTATTCCCTATTACTTATGTTACAAGGGCAATTAAGTGTTCAATGCTCTGAGTACATATAATACCTTATTTCTCAGAATTTATAATGTAATGTTTTTTTTACCATCTAAAATCAAGTCTTTTGCAGCCATTTACATACCTACCTGTGGCCTGCTTTACTAAAAGACCTTGATTTAGACATACTACATCTGTGGCATCTTGAATAATATAAATATTCATATTTTACCTGCCGCGACCTGTGATATGGTCCACGTAATTACACCTAGCTTATCAATACATAACCTGATTATAAGCTTACTACTGGTGATCACTATACGTTTTAGCAGGGTTAAACACACAGGTTAAACATACCACACTTTGCGAGTTTCCAAAGTAATTAAAAAAATAAAATCCATATGTTCCATGTTATAGACTTGTGTGTTAATAATGTGTGTGAGTATCCCCCTGTCTACTGAGTGGAAATGCTGTTCTCAATCGTATAATGATTGGTAAATTCGTTTTGCAGATCTGGTTGCACCCAGCCAAAATCGCTAATAATGGCTTTACCGGGGAACCATTGCGCATGATCCGCTCATAATTTAAGTGTCGCCGTAGCCGTACCCACTAAACAACTGTCATAGGCGTGTTTCTACAGAAGTTACATATCGGAATGCCTCTATGGATTACCTAGTATACTTAATCTACAAGATACAAGCAACTTGATCTATCCATATAACATAAAAATATTGTATCAACCCAAAGTAACTATCGGCGTATAATACAATTTGCGCCTTTTTCGCTATTTTCATCACGGCGAATAATACGCACCCGTGACATCTCCGATGTACTTTAGAGACATCTCTCTACACAATCTTCCAAACAATCACCTCCTACCACTACAATACAGGACAGGGTGTCCCAGCTTTCACGCTTATGCGTTCCTGCTAAGAATCCGTGAGCGCTACTCCCGCGATTCTTTTGTTTGACAGGGTTCTATATTACCCAGATTTCACACACCCCTTCACAAAAACCGCCAAGTATCCAAAACTACCTCTCCAAACCTATTCTGTAGACAAGGTGTAATTATTATGTGATTTAAATGATCCCTAATTATCACATAACTTGCAAATTTGGTTATGCAAAAAGTCCTAATTAAAATATAAATTTCCACAGGAGAAGTTATAACTAAATTTGATTCTGGGGATTAAAAAGGAAGGATTTTCTCCTGAGTATCTGTCCCCCCAGTCCACAGAATCAGATTGAAACTATAAATATAACCGCTAAGTAAACACAAGTCCTTCCAACTACCCTGTATTATAAGTGAAGACAAAGCAATAGCCATCTTAGTACACCTAAAAATACAGAATTGTTCAACAGATACATACAACTCCCGTTATTAAACGTCTATTTGCCAACACATTATGAAAATTAAAAATCATAATCTAGATTCGCTGTAATTAATTATTTATCTTTCAGGACACAGATGAAACAATGTTACTTGTCAAAACCGCTTTCTAGAAAAGGCGTACGGTAATATCACACAAATATTACCACCTTCGTTCCCGCCCCTCTATCAAACAAAAAAAGTTTACAATATAACAGTAATTTCACCACTATATCTTCAAAAAAATTATATAAAAAAAACAGTTCGGGCTGGAGCTCGCCATTGGGAAAGTATATTCCTTTTCTCCTTTTTGGGTTACAATCTCCTTAATATACTGGCAAATATATGTATGACCATTTAATACCGTTAACAACTCCTCGCAAAAGGTATTTCTGAATTAACCCATGAAATATCATTTTTATATTTCTTTATATCAACAAGTTTCAAGAATAATCACGACAAGATATAGAATTTGTTTAAAGTGTGTTGTATTATATTATAGAACAATAAACAGCGTAACAATATTGTACACACAATATAGATTTAGTGCAATATATATCATACTTATTGCCTGTAATATAGATATATATGTAATTGTGTGTATTTTGACTAACTATTGTCTAAAGGTGTGTGTGTGTGTGTGTGTGTGTGTGTGTGCATTGTGTAGTGAAGGGGGGGGGGGGAGAATCCATACAGACCACAAACATACCTCACTTAAAGTCTAGCGGCCATTTTCAAGCACATGGTTTCAACCAGTTCAAACTACTACACTTTCTATGCATAAACCAACATAACCTGCACTTTCTATGCATATCTAACAATCTGATCACTTAACCACAATCTGATCACTTCCTAATCCATCACTTTCTATGCAATGTAGTCACCATCCAAAATGGCTGACTTGCCATGCTTGTAGGCCCACAAGGCCTACTAAACAATTACAGTTACTAAACAATGTGAACTCAGTACAGACCCATTACTCATTACAAGCAGTATTTAGCCAATCCACCACAAATAGCTCTATATTCAGCAGAAAACGCACAATGTCCACTGGCCAATTTTAACACCTGATATTTCACACATAGCACAAACGTCTCCATTCCCAAAGCCTAACAAATCGATCCAAATTCAAACACAAATGCTATCATTTATCCCAACCAGGATCCAGACTATGTATAGTACAGCACTCCACAAGTCACAGCACAGCATTAACTATGTATAAACACAAATGCTTTCATTTATCCCAACCAGGCATGCATTTATGTAACTCTGTCCATATAACTCTGTCCATATCAATCCAATCAATCCAAACTTTCATTCTCACTTACTCATGTCCTCCATTCAACAACACATTATAACATGCTCACACTCACCTTTCATGCCATGCACACTCCATACTAGTCAGGGCCTAAGGCCTGCTCACCTAGGAGCAGCAGGCCGTCTGCTCCCTCTGTTCCAGCACCAGGTATAGTGAGATTAATTCTCTGTGTACAGTGTAGGCCCCCTCTTGTGGGCGGAGTCTACAAGCTTGCTATAGGCTTTCATATGCTAACTACAGACCAAATGTTCAAGCCTGTTTATAACTCATAGTCCCAGGTGGGGGGAGGATTTTCATGTGCACAGTCACCTTTCAATTCAATTGTGGCTGAATCTCTGTTATATATTATAAAATTAAGCATAAATAATATATTATTTATGCACTCTTTATCAGCCACCAACCTTATTGCTGTTGATGTTTTAATTAAATAAATTCTCAGTATAATAATAATGTTTTTTGGGTTTTTTTTGATGGCTGTGTTTTCTGTCATGGATTTATTTACAATGTATTCGTTTACTATATTAATAGCATCTCATTTTGTTATTGTTATTCTGTCAGCCATTCTATCACAGCATCTATTAAACTCTGCACAAATCTGTGTTGTAAATACAATTCTCTTGGCATTTGGGCATAATTCATTGTTGCTTCTTAAACCTCAACTCCTCTGTGTGCAGTATTATAAATAGCATTGCAATATATATAGTGTATTTCAGCCTGGAGCCTAAATGACTGAGCTGCTGTTGAACCGATTTGGAATAAATAATATGTTCTTTAATTAATTAATAATTAATTTAATTAATTACTTTAATTTTGGAAGGGAGCTAGATAGTCCTGGTGAATTGAAGGGACATTTGTCAATGTCTCAACAAAGTTCTGCTTGTAAGATGAACAGCAGTCTGACTTTTATATAAGTTTCATGAAGAGCAGCTAAGCCTGTTTTTACATTGCTACAATACTTTGAAATTGAAGCTTTGCAGTATTGTTATAAAAGAAAGCAGTACAAACATAAAACATGATCATATGTAGTTTAATTGCTTATAGTTATTATAATAGCTGTTATAACTCATAAACTAGAAATACTGCATATACATTGCTGGGAGAGATTTGAACAGTGCTCCTGACACAGATTAATATACTCATACAGATTATATTCCTTTTTTTTATTCTGTTAAAATCATAGTTCCTATAGAAAGGTTACAGGTTTAAGGGATGTGTTTAGTATTGGCACGAAATTGATGAGGGTAATTGCAAGACATGAGTTTGGAACATGTTTTCTGCCTAATTATGAATCCAGACCTGCTGATGGTGTCTCTAATCATGATGTGTTTTTAATTCACTGCCCAAGAAAGTAATATTAACAATTGGTTGCTGACGCGTCGAATGTTCTTGGTTGACACGCTGAGTGGGCGAGAAAATGATTTAAGCAGTTTACCTCGAGTAATCCGAGTCGCCAGTAGGATCACAATGAGGTAAAGTAAATTAATGTTTTCTAAGAAGATTACATTTAAAGTGTAACAGTCACCTACCCTCTGTAAGGAAAGCCATTTTGTTGTGTGAATATTTAGCAATTCACTAGAGACTAGTGTGCTTGGTTGCATAATGAGAGGAATCAGTAGGAGAAAGAAAGAAGTAATAATACCACTGTATAGGTCATTGGTACGGCTTCATCTAGAATACTGTGTTCAGTTCTGGAGGCTGTATCTCCAGAAGGATATAAATACATTAGAGACTGTACAAAGAAGGGCAAATAAAATAGTGCATGGTCTACAGCACAAAACTTACCCAGAAAGATTAAAAGATCTTAATATATATAGTTTGGGGTAGAGAAGGGAAAGGGGGACATGATAGAAACTTTCAAATATATCAAGGGTTTTAACAAGGTACAGGAGGGAAACATTCTTCAAAGGAAGAGAAGTATTACAACACGAGGACATGCACTGACACTGGAGGGAAGTAGGTTCAGAGGAAATTTCAGGAAAAACTACTTTACAGAAAGGGTAGTGGATAAGTGGAATAGCCTCCCATCAGAGGTGGTAGAGCCTAATAGAGTAGAGCAATTTAAACATGCTTGGGATAGACATATGGATATCCTTACAAAGAATAAAGGATCAAATAGGGTTTGAGGTTGCCATAGGTTAAAAATTGGGCAGACTAGATGGGCCAAGTGATTCTTATCTGTCGTAAAATTCTATGTTTCTATGTGACATCACTGAAGCACAAAATATCTGCCTGCACTAAGTACCAGACTCATATCACTTGCTTCTAGCTACTACTTGGAATATTTATATAGATTGGCTCAGCCCACAAAATGGCTGCCTCCTCCTGTCTGTAGGCAACAGGTTCACTTTATTGTAAAGTTTAAATATCTATTCGTAATAGCAACATTACTTCTAGAATTAATTAGAAAGAATTTTGTGCTTCACAGTATCTGCCTTGTCCCCGGTACGCACAGAGGAACAATATACCCTCCATTGATGACTGTCGAATACAAAGATATACAAGTACACAATCCAGTCAGCCAAATTGTAAAGGTACAGCTTTATTTAAAATAATCCTGACAATTAGGCCTAATAAGTGGGCCCTGAATCCTATGTTTTACTCCTTCATGAGACAAGGCAATATCAAGTCTCCCTATAACATGTACTTCCAGATGTTTCAAATTATTACAGTATATATTTTATTTTTGGAATTCGATAAGGGCAATATATTTTGTATTGTTGATTAAGAATAGCAATTCCAATAGAGATTAAAAGAAAAGGCTGTGAACATTTGGAGACATTTCTGAAAACTGGTATTAGTGCACAGAAACGTGCTTCAACTCAAAGCGACCAATCGGATGTTTGCTTTCATTTTCTTTCTTTTTTTCTTAACTTAAAACTTTTATTGACCTTTGCAACAGATACACCAAAGAGAAAAGATAACATTGGGGTACAAAGAATTTTACCAGTATATCTGAGATCTCCACATAGACGGGTTTCCATTAGTAATGTCCTCTGAGCACTTATTAATGCTGTTTTTAATTTTTGCTGGGGAAATGGAATGGGAGGGCAGAAACGGGGTAAAGCAAAAGAAGGGTGATACTGAGAGGGGCGTCCTGGTGTAAGTTAAGACCATACCTGGGGTTGGGGGGTTGAGAAAGTGAAACCATAGGTTAAATTTTTTTGTGATATTAGGCAAGGAATTATTGAGTAAGCTTGTTATGAATTCCATAGAGGAAACATGTTATAAACGGTTTATCAGAGCAGGTCTTGAGGGTGGAATAGGAGTTTTCCACTCTCTGGCAATCAACGATTTAGAAGCGGTACAGGCGTACAAGATCAATAGATCAACATGTTTGTTTGTGGAAACAATGGAGTAAATTTATCAAGCTGCGGGTTTGAAAAAGTGGAGGTGTTGCCTATAGCAACCAATCGGATTCTAGCTGTCATTTTATAGAATTTACTAAATAAATGATAACTAGTGTCTGGTTGCTATAGGCAACATCTACACTTTGCAAACCCGCAGCTTGATAAATTTACCCCAATGGTTCTGTTTAGGAGGAGCGTGGATGGATCACTTGGTAATCGGACCCTATTGACCTGCTCAATAAGAGTGATAGTGGTGTTTCAAAAACGCTGTATGATGGGGCAATCATATATGAAGGAATGTGCCAACATTGCCACAGTTTCTCCAACATAGATCAGAAGATCAGGGATAAATACAGTGAATCTTGTCCGGTACCAAGTACCATCTTGTGTATATTTTATGAGTTCTCACAAATTCGAACATTAATAGAGAGTTTAGTGGTTCATTATTTATGGAGGACCACTCCTCGTTGTCCAGCGATATCCCAAGTTCTCTCTCCCAGGCTATCTCATGCGGTTCTCGTAGGGGTGCTTCAGCTTAAGATATTAATATAGAATTGTATATAATGGAAATTGTGCCCTATCTGCCAACACTATAAATACAGTTTCTTTCGAATGGAGATAGTTTGCGTAGGAACTTTGAATGGGTCTGAAATTGGATGAAACCACAAATTTGTAGGTATTAAAAGTGAAGGGACAGAGGGAGGGAGTATTGTTCTTGCATTTCAGCAAAATAGAAGAACGAAAATTCTCCCATGATGTGTACAAATCTTTCAATATATCTGTTTCTCCATGGTGTGATTATAATATTTACGTTACCAGGTGGGAATAGTGGGTGTTTCCAAATCGTAGATAATCGTGATGGATATGGTACTAGACCAAAGTGTTTATTTGCCCTATTCCTGGCTGTGAGAGTAAAGTGAATAACGGTCATTATAGGCCGAGGCTGGTCTGCAGGCTTTATGTAACCATGGGAGGTAACTCACTCCAACCTCTGGAACATTCTCTATGTTGATCCACTTTTTAAGATCCGGATTGGAATGCCATGAGGTAACGTGATTAAGTTTCATTGCATAATAATAGTTCTGAAGGAAAGGGCCGCCGTTTTCTGATGACTTAGCCAATGTGGCTACACTAATTCTTGGTTTCTTGCCCTCCCCATATAAATTTATTACACATTGTTTGCTTTCATTTTATAAACCATTATAAACCATTTTTCTAAACTACAAAAGTGAAAGCGTTAATCTGATTGTTGGATATTCGTTACAACGAGTTTTCTGCACCAGTACTCTAGTGTCCCCCTATTGCAAAAATATATGGGATTGGAAAGGTAAAACGTAAATTCAGCAAATATACTAAAACCTGTAATATGTTAGGTAAAATGTGTGCTAGTTCTGTGCTGGTTGCATAAAGATGTTGTTTTTAGTATTGTGACATTTGTGACACACTATTGCATCTAGATTTTAATTGACACACTTTGCGTTTCCATTTCAGGTTTCCTTTTCAGTTCATTATGAAATGAATCAGTCTGACTCTCTCATCCAAACAGATGTAAGTGATCAGTGATTGGATTACGGGTGTCTTTGCTTCTTGTGTCCATGTGATACATATCACCCTTCTTCTTGCAGGTGGCAATAGGTGTTCTTGGTGGACTGGCCGTACTGTGCTCCCTTCTCAAAACTGCAGCCTGGAAAAGAAGGATTGGTAGCCAAGTCATCGACTTGCAGGTGGAATACTTGTGGAAATTAGTTTATTGGCTCCCATCATCATCATCATCATCATCATTTATTTATATAGCGCTAGTAATTCTGCAGCGTTGTACAGAGCGTATTTGTCATTCACATCAGTCGTTGCCCCAATGGAACTTACAGTCTAAATTCTCTAACACACACACACACGCAAACAAACACACTAGGGTCAATTTTGATAGCAGCCAATTAATCTACTAGTATGTTTTTGGAGTGTGGGAGGAAACCCACGCAAACACAGGGAGGACATACAAACTCCACACAGATAAGACCTTGGTCCGGAATCGAGGAAGAAGTGCTAACCACTAAAGCTGGGTACACACTGCCTAATTTTCCACCAACTTTTTTTTTTTTTTAAGTTTTATTTTGCAAGGTCATGATAACAACAGGGAACGAATGACAAAGTGCATACTGATAACAAAAGTAGTCAGGAAGTAACAATATCAACAACCAGCATAGAACATGTGAAGGCACTAAGTCAATCAATCAAACAATTTTAGTAGTAACAGATGACCTAAGGTTTTTATAAAAAGAGGAAGAAAGAAAGAGAGAAATGAGAGAGAAGAGGTTTCCACCAACTTTTTATGTCGATCGATTTAACATCCGATCAATGGTCCGATCGCTCAATCTATAGACTACATACACACTAGCCTTGTTTTAAATGATAAATGGAAGAGCGACCGTCCCAATAACGACTTTTACAGCCATGTTGTCGTGAACAATGATTTAAATTTTGTACACACTGAAGCGACATTTGTGGGTCATGTAACAATATACCAAAGACATTAGCATAAGGGGCAGAGCTTTTAGTATAGTTAACACCCAAAAACGCGTAAAAACAGAAGACAACGGTGTCTCTCATTCATTCATTCTCTTTTCCCTACAATGGATACAGTAGAAGAACAACAAGCATCTGCACTTTTCCTGCTTGCTGTGGCAAGAAGGCTGCAGGTACGGAACCGAAGAGAAAGGAGGAGAAATAATAGATCTTGTTGGAGCAAAGATTGGTTCAAGAGGAGAGACACATTCTCTCATATGCCCCTTTACACAAGTGTAATGATCTGCCACCAGACAGGTACAATACACTTGTATACAAAACACAAACAACGTGTGTATTCTAGTACAGTACATGGACACTAATAGAATTAGCCTAGGGACCTAATTAAGAAGGCAGATATAGGAAATACACATAAAAATGTTTTTTTTTGTATAACACTCCACTTTATTAAACTGGCTGCCATATGCTAGACATATCAATGCAATAGACTACTGCTGTTGCTATTCCGTTACAATCATCTAATTAACAAGTCAGTGATGTGTGGACACCGCACCACGTGGGACAGGTACAGGCATCTGAAATTTCCATACACACGCCCCCGACGGAGCCCCAGCGCGAGGAAGTATCGCTAGATTATTGTGAATCGATCGTAAATTTTTACACACTACACGATGTAAAGGCAATTGGAGCGAAAATATTGAACGCTACGACCAACTAAGTGAGGCGACCCAACTTTCGAACGAGCGGTCGTATGTCGGCTGGTTGAAGCGATTATTGGATGAAAAACCTGTAGTGTGTACCCAGCTTAAGCCACCGTGCTGCCCCAATTCTATTATACATCATCAAGCAAAACCGTCTCTAACTGCATTTTAGAACCTGTTTGCTTTAAATATCTAAAACAATAATAATTAGATAATAGAATTATAACAGGATTTAATTTGGGATTCTGTACCCTCAGAACCTTATAAATGTCACGCACCCCACTTTTTTTTATAATTTTTCCCCTCTCACATTTGGTTTCAGAACCTTATATTTCAGATAAAGGCAGTTTATTTAAATAGGAAGAAAATAATGTTACGCTCTTAAATATTTGTGTTCTAACCAATAATTATTGACTTTTTTGTGATTGATTTTTAATCACTAAGGAAACTTGAGGAAATAGATCTAGGAGTCACTATTTCAGGTGGCCTAGAGGTAGGTAAGCAACGTAACAAAGCAATGAGAAAGGCAAGTCAGATGTTTGGTTGCATAGAGAGTGGAATCAGTAGCAGAAAGAAACTGTATAGGTCATTGGTACGGCCTCATCTAGAATACTGTTTTCAGTTCTGGAGGACATAGCTCCGGAAGGATATAAATACATTAGATACTGTACAAAGGAGGGCAACTATAACGATGCATGGTCCACATCACAAAACTTAACCGGAAAGACTAAAAGATCTTAATATATGTGTTTGGAGCAGAGAAGGAAACAGGGGGACATGATCAAAACTTTAAAATACATCATGGGTTTAACAGTGTACATGAGGGAAACATTCTTCAAAGGAAGATAAGTATTAGAACACGAGGACATGCACTGGCACTGGAGGGAAGTAGGTTCAGAGGAAATTTGAGGAAGGGGTAGTGGATAAGTGGAATAGCCTCCCATCAGAGGTGGTAGAGACTAATACAGTAGAGCATTTTAAACATGCTTGGGATAGACATAAGGATGTCCTTACAAAGATTAAAGGATCAAATAGGGTTTGAGGTTACCATATGTTAAAAATTAGCAGACTAGATGGGCCAAGTGGTTCTTGTCTGCTGTCTATGTTTCTATGTAAGTACAGAATGAATGACGAACGTGAAAGCGAGTACAGAAAAGGCGTGTTTACGCAAATGCGGCTCATGCAGACCTCACGAACCACGCATATATGCCTGTTAGGGGGTTTATCTTTTGCACCTGCTATATATATTACTTATCATAAACCAGGCGCTGATGTGGACGGCTTTGCATGTGGGTGGAAATACGCTACTTTTACTTGCTTTCTTGTTTTAATGAGTCGTTAACTCCTAATTTGCGTCCAGTTGTGCATCAACCCCAATGTTTAACAAAGTAAGCATATTGCGTTCCCTACAAATATTAAAAGTTAGACTGCAAAATAAAAAAAAGTTATTCCAACAACTTATAGAGAAAATGTGAAAATTGGTTTTGTCCTGTGGGGCGAAACACGTGGTCCTAAAAGAGTCAAAGATTTGTTAACACGTAAATATAAGTTATACACGTTTTGATCTAAGTGTTAATGTAAAAAACAAGTGATTGTTCATTTTCAGACAGTGATCCAATTCTTGATTATATACGCTGGAGTTTTGGCCAACGTGTTTTTTACGGTGACGGCTGGCACTGGGCTTTACTGGCTCCTCTTGTTCAAAGTAAGTGTTTTATTTCTATAGCTTCCTTTTGTTTCTTATTCCTAGTAACACCTTATTGATTTATAATTTTACAAATTTGATTTATCTATATTAGTAATTTAAAAGCAACCTACTATGAGTTACAGTCTGTATCAGTAATGGTTTAATTGCTGAACATGACTTCCCTTTATTAAAACCGACTGACAGCCATTTAGTAAGTGGAGATTATCTTTGCAATGTAACTGGAGGCACAGATTGGCCAATCATATGACTTTGTGTCAAGTAAGAAATTAGTATGAATCACGCCTGCAGAGTTATACGAGTTCTGTAGATTTGGGAACTGAAATGACTATTACACCTAAACCTTGTAAAGCAAAAGGGAAATAATAACATACAGTATAGCAAATACCAGAAGTCACTTATAAAGCTCAAAATAGCCAAGATGGTCGCGCCATGTGCCTTGACTTGTGTGATTGCGCCAAGATTTCTGCGATGTGCATGATTTTGCAGTGCAAGATGGCAGCATTTGCAGAGAAGCGGATGTTGTATAGTCCAAGGGGAGAAGTTAGGCAGAATAAGGCAAGTAAGCAATTTTGAAAAAGTCTGCTCAAGCAGATGAAATGTATCGGCAATAGACTTCAGGAAAGGAGCTGCGATGCTTTATGTAAAGTCCGTGGTGCACATTTAAACAAACTCTGAAAAAAACTGGCACAGCAAGCAGTGAGTACACAATATTTGGACAAAGAATTGTGAGTGATCACCTCGGTTATATAAGCCCAGAGTTTATTACTGGAGAAAATATTGTATCCCTGAAAAGATCTCTGGGATTAAATATTGCTCCCCGGTTGTGAATTGAAAGATGCGTGTTGCTGTACCAAGTTGTACCTGGCGGATCCATGTGACCTATTTGTGGGAATTGGATTTCATTCCATGGGTTCTAGAGATTCTTATTTCCTAATTATAGAACTGGAGAACTTTTTAAAAAAGATCCCTATTGCCTCGTTGTTGTTGTTGTTGTTGTTGTTGATCAGCTTGCATTAACCCCCACTTTCATTCATTTAAAGAGCACACAATTCATCTCCAACTGCTTATAGATGAGTTTTTTTTCATATTTGTTTTTGCTTGTGTACTATTCTGTGAGTATAGTTTATTTGTTTATATGTCTTATATAGACGATTATATAGATCATTAAAAATTTGTTTTTCACTTGATTTTTAAACCAATCCTTTGAAGTTCCAAAGTTTGATATCAATTGTATTTATTACTAATAATATTTAAAACTATTATATATAATATTTTCTTATTGGTATGGACAAAATTGCAATCGCCTAAGCAAACCAGTGCAAAACCAATATGTTTTGCTTTGCGCTTTGTAAAACTATCGGAAGCTTGGCAGATATTTCGTAGAAGGGTGTGAGCATAGAGAAGGCCCTATCCATCCTGTTGTAGGCGACTGCACAGATCCTTTTGTGGCCTAAAATGACTGATAAGATAGGGCAGTAGTTGGCAGTGAGGTAGATAGATTACACACTGCAGCAATCCTGTCAGGACATGGATCCTTTAACATAACTATTTGTGAATATTTCCAGATGTCTCTTCATGTTGGATAAAGAGTTAATTTGGGTTTAGTGACATATACAATGTAGCTGTGTGTTAATACCTTCCTCATCTTTGTATGTTTTACAGGGCCAGCAACATGTGTCTGTCCTGCTGCCTCTACCTAAAGATGAAAAAATCTTTATAACTTACGTATCTTGTGCTTTTGCCCTGAAGGTATGTAATATTCTTTACCCTGTGTTATTGCTCTATGTCTGTATAGTGGAAGCCACACGCACACCAATATCGGTGGCGATATCAGCAAATTGGCCCGGAAAAACAAAGTGAGTGTCCCCAAAAAGATTGCAGTAGTCGATATTGATACTTGTTTGCATCATCATCCTCATTTATTTATTTATATAGCGCCACTTATTCCGCTGTACGTAGAACTCACTCTCTGTTATTCGCCGATCACCATTATAATGTGCAGCCATACTAACCCGCTCCCATGTAATCGCTGAAAAGTTGGATCTGTCTAATCTGTCCATCTACATGTGGGTAGATCTTGTCCCAGTGTTCAGGCCCTGCTGCACGGAGGGTGAGGAGAGGCTGTTATCTTACCTGGCTAAGGGCACCCACTGGGGTACATTTACGAAAACTGACACACATGTAATATCCCATATCCAATCAGACTTTTGTCTTCATTCTCTCTACTGTGCTACAAAAATGACATTAACAATCTGATGGGCTTCTGTGGGTTACAGCACCTTACTTTGGGGGTTTTGCAACTTAAATTTCAGTTTAGCTAAAGACGTTTCCTTGCCAATAATAGTACTTTGTGTCCCCTTTCCAACATTTCCTGTATTTAGCATGGTGCTAGCTCTCGCTTGCAGCCAGGACCTTTGCTATTCACCCTCTGCGCTGAACTGCAGCTCTAAAGCTTTCAGTTAGTCCCGATGTGTCAGTCCTGCTACGGGCCCCGGTGCTGTATGTAAGTGACATAACCCTTCTCATTACATATGGGGACTGCTGGGGAGGGGCCCCCACCAAACTATTATTAGTGGTAAGGAAATTATTTATAAAAATGTATTTTTTACAGTGGAAACCCCAATTAACTGCTCCAGTTTTCATAAATCTCTCCCAGTGAGTTTAGTTTTCACGTGTGGTCCAGGAAGGATAAACGTTTAGCTATCAAATTTACATTGGGGTGTACAGAAAATACATTTTTTAATAGAGATCCCTTTACGTCGCTTGTCTTTCCCTACTGTCTGAGTCATTTTGTTTGTTTGCTGTCCTACTACTGAATTATACTCTCAATGTGTTTGTGTAAAATTACTTTCAGGCACTTCAGTTCCTGCACACTCTCATCTCGCAGCTTAACGTTGATATTTTCTTCATTGACTGGGAGAGACCCAAAAACAGATCCCTCAAATCTGAAGGTCAAAATGCTTTACTGTGTTTTTACCATATTTTTATTAATACTGTAATTTTTTTCAATTGGAACAACTGTTCGTAACTATGCTGCTAGGCCTACCTGTTATGTATATGATATATTCTGATGCTGACAATGTTTCTGGTTTGTGTTATGGTTAAACTATTACTTTTGGAAGACATGAAAATTCTACACCAGGGGATAAATATATAAAGCTGCGGATTTAAAAAGTGGAGATGTTGCTTATAGCAACCAATCCAAATCTAGTTATCATTGATTTAGTGCATTCTACAAAATGAAAGTTAGAATGTGATTGGTTGCTATAGGCAACATCTCCACTTTTCAAACCTGCAGAAAACTCACAGCTTGATACATATACCCCCAGGAATTCTTCACCTATCTAAACCATTAGCCAAATGAATTCTGTAAACCAGCTCTGACTCATTGTTCAGTTTAAAATTGCAGAGTTTCTTTCCTTTTACATACTTGCAATAATATATAGATTATTATGTAATCATTAGGAGAACGTGGACATTGAATGTTTGCACAGTGACTATAAATAGCATTCACCACATTTGCAGTTTACACATTTTACTTTCTTACATCAAGTGATCAAAATTGATTTATTCAGAAGTTCTTACCACGAATCACTGTAACATTCCCTGTAATGTCAAATAAAAAAACAATTTGAAAGCTGTTTCTTAATTACATATAACGTGACAATATTTGATTTACATAAGGATTGACCTCCCTTCTTCCTTGGTAGAAACACCTTCAACTGTAATTACAGCGTTATATAAATAGCTGCTGATGATGATGATATTTGCTCTATCCATTTCTTTTTGATACACTTGATCGTGCTCCCGGGGATATTAAAAAATCTTTGAAGTTTCATATATTTCCCCTGATTAATGCTTGTAAATAGTGTTTTCTCACATTATCTTGAAATGCTTGATAATGAACAGGAAATGCTCTAACCCAATACGGGACTCCTCTCAGACAAGTGTATTTATGTGTATTTATTTTAAATGACTTGAAACACTTTAATTGTACACAGTCAATTAATTGACCAGGATTTATTTTGTTCTACCTTAGCAAAATTGTGGCTATTTATATCATCAGTTTTTGCAATGAAAACAATGCTTTAGAGTTGTTGTGATTTATTTGGCCTTACAGATTATTTTGTGTTGATCAATAGTAAGAATTCTCAAATAACCCCATTTTGAGTTCATGTTATAGGAGAATAAGATGAGAAACATTGCAAAGGGGTGTGAAAACTTTTTATAGTCAATGTACGAGTAAACCCATTTCATCTCATATCTGTTCTTACTGTCATTGGATTGCTAAAATGAGCTACATAAACTCACACACAAGATCTGTTTTCTCAATCAAAATAACCAAATGAGTGGCCAACCTGATTGCTCGATGTGAACTTTAAGGACCAAAACAACCAAATCATCAGTGACACTCAATCAGAATTTTTTTTAATAGGGCAGAAAGATTGTTGGTGTTTATTTGGGGGTCAACACATGCTATGGTGTCAGCACAATTAATTTAACCACACATTGTATGATCCGAGCACCCAGTCTATCTACTTGCCTGGATATCATTGACATAAACAATGATCAATTATTAATTATCTTTAAAATCTTTATAAAGGTGCCTGTAATTTGACATTTCTTTCCTACCATTGGGGGACACTGCAAGACATTGGGGTATAGTAGGTGGGACTAGGAGTTTAGGCATTTATCAACTTGTTTGTTCCTCATACTCCTCCCCTACTATGCCCCCCCCCCCCCCCTCTCCAGCTCAGACCTCAGTTTTTTCTAAGTGCCTAGGAGATAGGTCACTTCTGTATTTTTGGTACTATCTCCCAGGCACTTAGAAAAAACTGATGCCTGAGCTGAAGAGGGGGGGCAAGGTAGGGGAGGAGTGTGAGGAAAAAACAAGTTGATAAGTACCCAAACTCCTAGTCTCACCTACTATACCCCAATGTCTTGCAGTGTCCCCCAGTGGAGTCAGAGAAATGGATTTTACGGTGAGAAAAACCTTCTTTTTGTAGCCTTGGAACAGTGCGTGAAATTAAACATTGGTCTTGGTAGAAACAATCGCTACTTCTGCACATGCTGGGAATCTTTACAAAATAAATGTTTGTCCGCTTTGCCATGTTGAAATTTTGGTGTGTGAGTGCGGTGCCACAAACCACCAATTTCATCTAAATTTTACATTACTGTGTGCAATTTTATGACCAATGCAATGCAAAACAGAGTTTGTGGCTACTATTAACCTCCTGATTTTGTCTAATGTACACGTGAACTGATGGTGCTGCCTACTCTGTTGGTTTATTCTCTGTGCAGAGAGGGAAAGTAATTTCTGCAATAAAAATAGGACCTATGTAATTCTCATCAGCAAAAACAGTATTTTTTATTCAATTTAGCTTTTAATTTAAAAAAATCACAATAATATTCTATACGAAGGTTCTCTTTAACCGAAACCTTAAGTATATGTTTCACCTATTTCTAATGATTGATTCTCCTTAATGAATGATATGATATTGATGTACAGATAGGATGGGGAGTTGATGATCGCTTTACGTGCTACATAATGTATCCAGTTTGAATTCCTTTTTTCTGTGCAGGTGGTGTAAAGACTGTCCCTGCACCCGTGAGTATCTGGAGAACGTATTTCATAGCTAACGAGTGGAATAAAATCCAGACTGTGCGCAAGATCAATCCCCTGTTCCAGGTTCTTGTTGTGCTCTTCTTCCTAGAGGTAAATGTCTTTAGTTTCATTGTTATAGGTAAACTAATAAGTAAAGTTTATACAAACAACAGATACCACATACAAGGGGGCGCGTAACCCTATTCTGTATATAAAGTCACTTAGCAAGATTAATTCACACAGAGTCCAATGTACAGGAGGCAGCTAGTTCCAAAACAGATGGTAAGTCTGGAAAATCTATAAAGGAATAAAGGAAACACGGCGCCACATAATGTATTACCACAATATTAATGAGTAATGATGTGAGAGAAGGTAAGGTGTGATAAATCAGATACACACTCAAGAATTGTTACAACTCTCCAATATGAAAGATGGAACCGAAATGGTGATTAGAAATATACACACGTGACAACACACTGTATCCAATGCCACAAAAAAATCACCAATAACCATATATCTGCGTACCAGATAGTAGAACTAGAAGATAGATATATATGCTGAAATGATGTCTCCAACGCTGCAAAGATGTTGCCAGTAACGTCACTCATCCAAATGAATTATCTCGTTAGGACTGGAACCTCAGCATCATAG
Source organism: Mixophyes fleayi (assembly GCF_038048845.1). Taxonomy (NCBI): domain Eukaryota; kingdom Metazoa; phylum Chordata; class Amphibia; order Anura; family Limnodynastidae; genus Mixophyes; species Mixophyes fleayi. Next base: position 245,845,445 of record NC_134406.1, read on the forward strand.
GAGCAAAAAAACTCAAATAGTGTAATATTGTAAAAATCTGAATTTACTAAAAGACGGTAAGTAACACACTTACATAAAAACACATAAAAGAAGCATATAATGGTATCTTTTGGTACTCATCTGGGATGCATTCAGAGACATATAGATAGATATCAGTCAATTGTAGATGAGTCTCCACAGCACTCCCGCCACGCTGGTACCACGATATCCAAACAATAATAAAAGTCCTCAGACACTCCTCAACGTGTTTCGTCTGCTAAATAATCAGACTTCATCAGGAGGTAAAGATGAATGATCATCTTTACCTCCTGATGAAGTCTGATTATTTAGCAGACGGTTCTGAGGACTTTTATAATAAGTAAAGTGCCTGTTACATAGACATAGGAAAGATAATAAGTCTCTCTTCTGTGTGGTCATACTGTTTTTAACTCAGTCCTTACCATATCTGGAAGGATGACGTAATTCATTGGTCGCTACACTAAGGGGGCCACTAGCCCCCCAACACTATGTTTGCTTTCACCCATTCCACCAAGCAGGGAACTATTCGTTTTTAACAAACCCCCGAGGGTCATTTAAATCTACTTTATTACAATCGCCATTTAGTACCATTCATCACAATATACCACGGTGTTAAATTATTTTGTTTTACATATAGCTCTTTATTGAGCCTCCCATGTATGTGATACAGAATAAGCGCAATGTCGTCTCTCTAGTAATAAGACACCTGGGGCCTGAGTCATTAAGGAGAGCAAAGCAAAAGAAAAATGAGTAAATTTTATCCTGGACAAACCATGTTACAATGCAAGGGGTGCAAGTTAGTTTATTATTTTGCTCGTAAGGAAAATACTGACTTTTCATGTAGCACACAAAAAAAGGGGCATATTCAATTAGCTTTCGGATTCGCGGTAACCCTATGGGCTGCGAACAAAAATCCACGTTATTGCGGTAACGTATTACCTTTCGCGGCTGTTCCGGCGCGTTACCGCGAATCCGAAAGCTAATTGAATATGCCCCAAATACTTATAATTTTATTTTTACCCAAAAATGTAAAGTTAATCTAGGAAATGCCCTGCCCCGACTATAAATCTGTCCCTGCATTTTAAATTTACCTCCCCCTCCAATGCAACATTGTTTTGCTCAGGTGTAAAGTTACTCCTTTGTCTTTGCTTTGCTCTCCTTAATGACTCAGGCCCCTGGTGTTGGAGCTGCTGAAAGAGTTTTATAACAACCATTTGCTTTACTTGCAGATTGTGGGTTTTGAAAACTTGGCATTACGGGATTCCTCCTCCAGCCTCTCCAGAGACGCACAGGATTACATTGCTCCGTGGAGCCGCATCCTGAGGCATGGTGTGGCCACGGCGCTGTGGCTTGCCATCGCGTGTTTACAGGTACGCTAAGGAGCGAAAGAGCTTTACACATTGAGATATGGTCACGTTATAATAACAATATTCCTTATACTTTCAGATTCTCTTTTTCTCTGGAGTCTATGAAAGATTTGTGGAGGACAAGATCCGGCAGTTTGTTGATTTATGCTCCATGAGTAATGTAAGTAATCCTGCTGTTTGATAGTTAATTTTAAAGGGACTTAAGTCCTATAATTTTATTTTGTCTTTGCATGTGTCTCATGTAAATATTAAGTGATGACTATATATATATATATATATATATATATATATATATATATATATATATATATATATATATATATATATATGAGAGAGGGATAGAGATAGATAGAGATTTATTTATATATATATATATATATATATATATACAATTAGTGTGTGTGTGTGTTTTCTTTACCTAGTTTCTATGATGGCACTGATAAGTCTGTTTGTGGAGACCACCATACAGTTCCATTGTTTTCTTTCTTGCCTCCCAAAGCTCTCCTGTCAGTATAACGTGAAGTACGAAAATCCTCTCAATATGATTGGGGCACAACTTTCTGTCTGACAGTGGCTCTTTACAATTGAAGCTTATGATTCTGTACTATTAAGTTAAAATTATCAGGTGAACAACATTAAATATATAATACAAAATATTATTTTCTCTAGTGCACAGGATGTTTTCTAATGAGATCTGGCCAGTTGTAGTAATAGGTTTGAAGTAGGTGAAGCACTGAGAGTGTAGAAGAATGTTTGACTGTCTGACCCCAAATCTAATTACTTCATGCAAAGCAAAAGAAATTGTCTGGATAAATATCTTTAACGCGCATGAGGATTGTTATCAAGCATAAGAATGTAGCTCTTCCATCCTGCTTTACTATTCACAAGGACATAAAACTGTGCTCATGTTAAACATGTTACACCTTAGTCTCTTGGACTTTGCAGTGCATTATATTACCAATACAGCCAAAATGAGGATGAACAACATATTAAAATGCACATCCAGTTTTATTCCCTGTATTGATGCAACCCCCATTCTTTTTCCTAATGTGACCGCTTGAGGGGAACCGGTACCATCTCCTGGGGTAGATGGTAGTGAGCAGCAGCAATGAAGCCAGTTTTATTAAGCAGAGAAATAAAGGAAAGCTTCAAAATAAACATCTTGTCATCCGACTCTGACTAAACATTTGTCTAACAGCAGGATCACTGGTAACCTGGAAGACACGTTTAACAGTCCACTCTCTCTCTCCATCCATAACACCAGAGACCCTTACCATATTCTCCCACAGCTGGGAAACACACTTTGGGAAGCTTTTATCACACACATCCACAATTTCTCTGGTGTTTTAATGCACCCCATGCAGAAAGCCCGGGAAACATCCCTTTTCCATTCAGCACTAATCCAGTGACTCTGTCACACTAAATATTAATCGGTTACTTATCCCTACTACAGAGATGTGAAATTCGTGTATCTTACACATGATTGGCACTGTTACGGAATTATAAATATCAATTTTATTTTTAACATTTTTATACAGAGGAGACTCTGATGGCTCTTCCCTTTTGCCATAGGATTCCACTAAAATGTCTTCCCTATCTTCTGATTTATCAAACCTTGTATAAAGAAAAAGTGGAGATGTTGCTTATAACAACCAATCAGATACTAGCTATCCTTTATCTAGACTGTACTAGATAATTTGTAGCTAGAGTCTGATTGGTTGCTATGGGCAACATCTCCACTTTTCATTTTGGAAGGTTTGATAAATCTACCTTGCGCCCCCTGTCCTCAGCCCGGGGTTATTCCTGGTGACACAGGATTTGGTGTCAAATTGAAGCTTTAAACGCTGCTTTTATTAACTTTTCTAGGTGGATAAGAGCTCAGAAAACATATTTTTGCAACTTCTTCTCCCATGTGCCAAAGGAATAATGTTCTACCTGTCTGCAGTCTGTCACTTTGGCAGCGAATGAGCTCTCATTAAGACCATGGAAAGGAGCAGTGTTCAAGCTATTCTACATGACACCCTGATAATACAGACCAGGGACTGGCTGGTAAAGTCTAGCCCAGGGGGCGAGTCTCTGTTCAGCAGCCTATTGGGAACATTTTAAAGGAAAAAAATGCAGGTAGTCCAGTGCAGGTAGCTAACTACTGGACCAGCCCAGGGAGCAGATGCCCAGCCAGTCCCTCATACAGACAGTATATACCAACAATAACTTTTACCGTATATACTCGTGTATAAGCCGAGTTTTTCAGCATATTTTTGTATGCTGAAAAAGCCCCCTCGGCTTATACACGGGTGAACTTACCTGGTCTCCGGTCCCTCAGCTGTTAACTTCCGCAGTGGAACGCATGTGCGTTCCACTGACATGAAGTTTTGCATTTGGAACTCAAGTGCTGAACTTCCTATGTGTATTCCACTGCGGGGGTAAATAAAAGGCTGATATCTCTCTCTCTCTCCTCTCCTCCCCTCTCCTCTTCATTCTTTGGTTAATTCACAAACCCAATGATCTGCAGATGCATCAATTTACATTACAAAACAGCACCCTAGGGTATTGCTTAAATTATCTTTGATTTATTTATGTTAGGTTGTACCCAATGATTTTATAATCATTTATGAATGTTCCTTGTCATGTACTGTTCTTTATGCTTTTGCTAAAAACTAATTCATAGATTTAACCTATCATTTTTATTTAGGTTTTAGCGGTTAAATTTGCGCTGTTTTTCCCTGTTTTTTTCTTTACCTAGTTGGAGTTGGCAGGTGATTTCCAAATGATCTTGTCTTTTGTTTTGTGTTTCCATGTGCATAGAATCCCTATAGAAATGTTTGAGTTGTCAAATCATTTGTTAAGACTGTGATTATCCTGATTGTTTAAAACTCTGACTGCAATTACAGTAATTAAACAGAAGTGAGCTTTTAAAAAAAAAAAAAAAAAAAATACCATTAGCTGCTGCATTTCCCACCCTAGGCTTATACTCGAGTCAATAAGTTTTCCCAGTTTTTTGTGGTAAAATTAGGTGCCTCGGCTTATATTCGAGTCGACTTTATATTTGAGTATATACGGTATTTTTAACAGATTTTAAGTGAATTTTATATTGATTTTGTTTCAGTGGTAGATAAGGCTTCCTTTTGGTCACCTTTCACATGGTTTTGTTTTGTTTGGATTGTATTGGATAAAATAGTTAAAAGTGACGTATATTGTCTGACTCTTATGTGCTTACCTTCTTCCACAGTTATTTAGTTACCAACTTTGTGGAGCGCTTAGATGTATGTGTATACATTAAAAAAGAAAAAAGATATACTCTAATAAGTGATGAGATAATGAATGTGAGACAAATATAAACGTGATCTTGGGAGCTGTCACAATACCTTGACAATTGTCTATGAAATGTTTACTTGTCCACAGTACACCCCCATATATATTCATAGATTTGTAGTAATATGCTCATTATTGCTGTCCACTTTTCAGATCTCCGTGTTCGTTTTGTCACACAGATGCTATGGGTACTATATCCACGGTCGCTCAGTCCATGGACACTCAGATACCAACATGGAGGAGATGAATATGAATTTAAAGAGAGAAGCGGTAATTGTATTGAGTAATATTGGGTATATGCCAAGGGTGGACAGAGTCCTGTAGAATTCAGGAGTCAGTCAGTCAAATCCAGGAGCCACAAGATCTTTTAAGGGACAAGAGAAGATGTGCTTTCATTGACCTAAATAGAAATTACCCCCAAATCTAGGCACCAGCAGTAATTCTGGATTTCATTATCATTTTGTTTTACTACCTTTTCCCTCTCACTATTGTTCCTCTCTTGAACTTTATTGGTCGTTCTCATGGACAACCAGTAAGTGACAAAAAAGTATATAGATCCCATGGGTCCTAAAAGCTTACTAACATTAACTATTTGCCCAGGCAGTCTAAAGGCCCTGATGTTGGACAAGACAAGTGTGGGGGCGGCATTGGTATACAGTATTTAACACCAAACTGAAAAGTTAGCTGAATGTTAACTTGCACACATGAGCCGCCATGGAGTCATCAGCATAACTGTGATTGTGTTTCCATAAAATTAATGTCTTTCCCTATTTGTAGGAGAATATGTGCAGTCAAAGAGGGCTACAGCCAAACATGGATATTCAGACCTTTCAGATTTCCATCTCCAATCGAACCAGGGCACAGTTTGACCGGATTCATGATAATTTAACAAAGGTAAAGATGAGCATAGACTTTTGTACAGTATGGAGATTTACCACTTAGTCTACTTTTACATTGGTCACTGGTTGAAAGTGTGTTTGGTTTAATTTCAGAACCATGGACCTTCTCGGTTTTTACAGAGCTCATCGACTATATCGGAGCAGAGCACAAAGGCTTACCACACCATGAATAAGTTCCTTTGCTCATTCATTGACCATGTATGTGCCATGTTTCACAGCATTCCTTCTTTTGAACCTAAAACCATCCCGCTTCCCAAATATCCATCTTTTCTGTGTTGATGTATGATTTATAAGGTCCCTCTTGGCTCTCAGAAGCGTATACTTCATCATCCTCATCATCACCCATTTATTTATATAGCGCCATCAATTCCGCAGAGCTGTACAGAGAACTCATTCACATCAGTCCCTGCCCCATTGGAGCTTACAGTCTAAATTCCCTAACATACACACACAGACAGAGAGGGAGAGAGAGACTAGGGTCAATTTTGATAGCAGCCAATTATCCTACTAGTATATTTTTGGAGTGTGGGAGGAAACTGGAGCACCCGGAAGAAACCCACGCAAACAGAGAGAGAACATACAAACTCCACATAGATAAGGCCATGGTTGGGAATTGAACTCATGACCCCAGTGCTGTGAGGCAGAAGTGCTAACCACTGAGCCACCGTGCTGCCCATATTTGATTATATTTGATTCCAAAACGGGACATGTCTTGTTGTGTTTTAGCCGTGTTTGGCAAGTTGTGTTTAACCACTTGCTGACAGTTTGTCGTAGATTTATTGGGGTTGGTAGCAGCAGATCTCTGAGACACCATTTATTTACTGTGGCTCTTAATGGTGACCAGATCGGTGCCCAGCTGCCAACACACAGCATCCAAAGTACATGCTGTGTGATGAATGCAAATGTGCTAATTTCTACATTAAACCACATGGGAAGCCACGAGGAATTACCCGGCTGGTAGCTCACCAATAGGAGCACAAGGGAACTCAAGATCAAATCTGCCTTCCTACTTAAACTACTAAATCCAGTGTTACATAGCTTTATTTTGTTATTACTCTATATAGCGCCAACATGTTGCACAGTGCAGAGAATGTTTATTCATTTACATGCACCTAAATGCACCCACATCTACAAACGCACTAGTGCTTATTTTAGTTAGAAGATTTACCTAAGTTTTGTCCATGATTGGAGCGCCCAGAGGAAACACACGCTGACATGGGGAGAGCATACCAACTCCATGCAGATAACACCCTGGTTGCTTTCCAACACAAGACCCCAGTGCTGTGAGCTAGCAATACTAACCACTATGCTGTTGGTCTGCATTAGACAGCTCATGCCTCATACTAGACCCTATAGATGTAAAGCTTAGAAGTAAACTTTTCCTATAGTGCAATGTCTTCTATTAGTGACTCATTCAGAACAACTTAAGAGTACCCTCCTTTCATGTACTATAGGCTTTTAAAGACATGGACTACTTTGTGAAAGATAAGCTGCTTTTTGAACGCTTGCTCAACATGGAATTTATGGAGCCAATGGACAGAAGTATCTTCTATAATGGTATTGTATTTGTAGTCTGTCTTTCTCCCCTTTAGCTAAAAAGAATAGCCACAGATTCATACTAGGAAAATTGGAATGGGAATGGCTGTATGTATGCAATCACGACCTCATCTATACTGATTATGCCTATAGAAGATTTAAGTCACATTATAGTAAAATAATTTGATTTCCACAGACTCAGATGATAATCTTTTTTCTTGACTTATGTAATCCTCCTTGAAACATGTCTTCCCGTACTCACATGGAGTGATTATTTTAAACAAGTTGGTTATTTTTTACCAAAATGCCTAGACATGGCTCTGCGTATAGGCCCAAAATGGGCAATAATTTCAATGAAACTCTAATTGTATCGATCGGACTAAGATCTATGTTATTTCAGAAGTATGTTTTGGCTGAAGACTGATCAGTGAGTATGTGCAGTTATCACACGAATTGGACCCCAAGTGATCTAGTCATTTTATCTAATCACCAAAAGACTGACTTATGTGTGTATCCAAACTGGACCTGTGTCCAGGCATTTTGTACTCTGACTCTCTATAGGCAGTTTTAGACATGTCCTTTTACAGTAATGCACATTCTGTTGTTCAAGAATACCAGATTTTAAGGGAAAGCTCAATTAATCACAGTAATGTCATGTAATTGAACTTACCACCCATTGACATACTTTTTGTAGCCATAGATAAAAGGTGGCTTGTTACCAGCCCAGATGTGAATTGTTCATTTTTCTCAGTGATCTGACTGTGAACCTGTTTATCTACACCATAGATGAAAATCATTCTTTCAGTGAAGTTCTGTTCCACGGTCATGAATCAATGCTCCTCATCTTCGATAATCTATTTTTCTGTATTGTTGATATCATGTCGCAAAGCTTTGTTTTGGCTGCTATTATCACCTACCTACAACATGAGGTGAGCTGTTTATAATAAATACCTCTGAGATCGGTACTTTTACTTGGCACAAATTCTTTTTCTAGATTCAAGTGCTTTTTCCTTTTTCAGTGTTTCCGGCTTATTCGTGCTGCTGTGGGGAAGAGGAACTTGGCGTCCAAAACTCTTGTAGATGAAAGATTCCTGGTTTAGAAATTGGCAAAAGCTTTTCAGCAGATGACACCATAGATCATTGTTGTAAATGTTATTTTTGTATCGAAGATAGCAAAATATTTTTATGAACTTCCAATGTTTTTATATTTGTTGCTTAAATAGCATATTGTTTTATATCGTTAAAGAAAAAATAAACACATTTACTCTAGTTTTTTTTTTTATTATTGAATTATTTTCTTTTATGTTATGGGATGTTATAAAGCAAAAACTACCAGTTTATTTTAGTTGGTTTTTTTTATAAATGAAATTCATCACAGTTTCTTTATGTAGAACAAAATGAAGAAAGGTTACTTTGTGATACATTATTGGATAGAAAATATTTTCTAACAAAATGTTGCTGTATTTCTCTCAGTTTTGTGGTAAATTCACCACAGCTGCTGCTATTATTATTATTATTATTTATGTATCACAATTATACTCCGTAGCGCTTTACAGCTGTTGACAAACACAGTAATAAAACAAGACTAAGTATTAACAGACAGACAGAGCGGATAAGGCTCTTAAAGTGCCTTAAGCTGGGTAAACACTACAGAATTTTCCACCATCTTTTTATGCCGATCGATTTTACATGCGATCGATGATCCAATCGCTCGGTCCATGGACTGCATACACACTAGCCTTTGTTAGGACGATAAAGGGAAGAGCAGCTGTCCCGTTAGCGACTTTTTACAGCCATGTTGTCGTGAGCAATGACTGTAATTTCATACTCACTGTTGTGGATCGGTCGGAAGTTTATACACACTACACAGCGGAAACGAGATTGAAACGAAAATATTAAACGTTACGACCAACCAAATGAGGCAACAATCGTCCATTTGGGCAGACTTTCGAACATCGTGTCACTGCACACACTGACCGGACTTTGGAACAAGCGGTCGTATGTCAGCTGGTTGAGCCGATTATTGGACGAAAAACCCTGTAGTGTGTACCCAGCTTTACAAGAGGGTAAGACTCACAAGCGTACAATCTATAGGAGTTTGATAGTGAGGTTACGTGCACTTGGATTAGCCAGATAACAATAGGGAAAAGTGCTTAGTGGGACTATATGATCCAGTCAGGGGTTTTTGAATATAGAAGGAGAATTAATGCAAGTATGAATGCACTGAGTAGAGTGTCAGTAATTGGATAAAAGCAACTTGGGTTGGTTCAGACGGTGGCTCAGGAATTTGGTAAGCTTGCCTAAAGAGGTTAGTTTTCAGGAAACGCTTGGAGGCCAGGAGAAAGTCTTGTTGTGCAAGGATGGGCATTCCCAGTGGGTGCAGCCTGAACAAACAATCCTGTAATCGGGAATGGGCGAGGGTCCAATAGATTGTGTGAGAAAAGAAAGAGTAAAACGAGTGTAGACAAACTTCTCAAGATGCTTGAAGAGACATGGGAGCTGAGAGATGGGAGCGTAGTCAGCAAGAGAGTTATTTTTGTTTTTATTTTTCAGCATAGAAGTAATCACCGTTCTCATTACCACCGTCTTGCTCTCCCAACAACGCCCGCCAGCAGATGGCACTGCTGAGTAACAATGATTTCTTATTTCATTCACTGCCTTCAAAACCTAGGTACCCTCCTTTCAGCACTCTGGTACAGTTATTAAATACTGTATTGTTGACTGTTGGAATGCTCTTTTGCAAATTGAATTTCTTTTTTTTATCTTTCTAGCTTCCTTATGAGCTTCTGAGCCATGTATTTGTATCACCAGATTGTAGTCTGCTTTTGTTGTCCTTGTATATGACACCAAACTGTGCTTTTGATATAATTGTATTCAATCCAGAGCATTACATAGACATGTCATATCCAAGGTCAATGAAAATATACACATGACTGCAAACCACAGATAGTTGAGCATAGATGGCATGTATGAATGAATTAATTTAATCTGAAGGCAGAGAAAACCTTTATACTTAGTTTTGTGCATGTATTTGCCATTTATAAAACTAAAAGCAAAAACAGGGTAGTTATAAAAGATCTACAGGATGGAATTCTAACCAACATGTATTGATTTTGTATTATTATTATTATTATTAATATTATTATTATTATTATTATTATTATATAATTTTTATGGCCAAGACCAACCTTATGAAATTGTGAACCAAGTGATGAGAATGTTTTTTGCTTAATAAATGTTTTTTTTAACATACTATTTCTGCTGAGCTGTTACTTAAGTACTAATAGTAACTTTTAATATTTAGTATATTTCACTTCATTCCAATTTTATCTTTGTTTATAGTAAACCATATGTTAATTCATGTCATGTTTATGTATTTGAAATGACCAAATGTATCTATTGCATGGCATTTTGTTTATTTAACCCGAAGGGAAGCACTTAGGGTGAAGAGAAGCACTTAGGGTGAAGGGATGCACTTAGGGTGAAAGGAAGCACTTAGGGTGAGGGGAAGCACTTAGGGTGAAGGGATGCACTTAGGGTGAAGGGAAGCATTTAGGGTGAAGGGAAGCACTTAGGGTGAAGGGAAGCACTTAGTGTGAGGGGAAGCACTTAGGGAGAAGGGATGCACTTAGGGTGAAAGGAAGCACTTAGGGTGAGGGGAAGCACTTAGGGTGAAGGGACGCATTTAGGGTGAAGGGATGCACTTAGGGTGAAAGGAAGCACTTAGGGTGAGGGGAAGCACTTAGGGTGAAGGGATGCACTTAGGGTGAAGGGAAGCACTTAGGGTGAAAGGAAGCACTTAGGGTGAGGGGAAGCACTTAGGGTGAAGGGATGCACTTAGGGTGAAAGGAATCACTTAGGGTGAAGGGATGCACTTAGGGTGAAAGGAAGCACTTAGGGTGAAGGGATGCACTTAGGGTGAAGGGAAGCACTTAGGGTGAAAGGAAGCACTTAGGGTGAAAGGAAGCACTTAGGGTGAAGGGAAGCACTTAGGGTGAGGGGATGCACTTAAGGTGAAGGGAAGCACTTAGGGTGAAGGGAAGCACTTAGGGTGAAGGGAAGCACTTAGGGTGAAGGGATGCACTTAGGGTGAAAGGAAGCACTTAGGGTGAGGGGAAGCACTTAGGGTGAAGGGATGCACTTAGGGTGAAGGGAAGCATTTAGGGTGAAGGGAAGCACTTAGGGTGAAGGGAAGCACTTAGTGTGAGGGGAAGCACTTAGGGAGAAGGGATGCACTTAGGGTGAAAGGAAGCACTTAGGGTGAGGGGAAGCACTTAGGGTGAAGGGACGCATTTAGGGTGAAGGGATGCACTTAGGGTGAAAGGAAGCACTTAGGGTGAGGGGAAGCACTTAGGGTGAAGGGATGCACTTAGGGTGAAGGGAAGCACTTAGGGTGAAAGGAAGCACTTAGGGTGAGGGGAAGCACTTAGGGTGAAGGGATGCACTTAGGGTGAAAGGAATCACTTAGGGTGAAGGGATGCACTTAGGGTGAAAGGAAGCACTTAGGGTGAAGGGATGCACTTAGGGTGAAGGGAAGCACTTAGGGTGAAAGGAAGCACTTAGGGTGAAAGGAAGCACTTAGGGTGAAGGGAAGCACTTAGGGTGAAGGGATGCACTTAGGGTGAAGGGAAGCACTTAGGGTGAGGGGATGCACTTAAGGTGAAGGGAAGCACTTAGGGTGAAGGGAAGCACTTAGGGTGAAGGGAAGCACTTAGGGTGAGGGGAAGCACTTAGGGTGAAGGGAAGCACTTAGGGTGAGGGGAAGCACTTAGGGTGAAGGGATAGTGTTTCTGCTGGGATTATGGATTTGATTCCGATCATGGACCTATCTGTGTGCATTCAATATGTTCTCCCTGTTACTGTGGGTTTCCTCTCGTGCCCAAAAAAACAAGCTGGTAATTTAACTGGCTGTTGACAAAAACGAGTCCTATATTTGGTTTGTGTGACAGAGAATTTAGACTTCAAGCTCAAATGGGGTACTGTAGATAAGCTGACTTGTTTTTTACCAATTTATTTGGCTTTATGCTTAGCCCTTAGTATTACACTACTGAAACAGCAGGTGCCAGCATAGTGCATTTTTAGGTGAACTTATTTGAAGGCATGTTGCAGCATACTGAAGGAGCAAATTGGGGCTTTTGGTACAGATGCAATAATCCGTTATTGTGCCATAAATGGTACCAAAATTTTAATATAATGTCAATTTTGCAGACTGAGACCTTTTGCTGTATGATTCACATTGTTATATTGGAACAGTAGTAATGAGATCAGTGCTTAGCAGTAGTGTGAGCTAAGTCTGGGTTACCATAAAGCGAAAGTCAACAAGCCAGTACTGTTCATTCAGCTAATCTATCCGGCAGGGTATCGTCCGCACAGCCTGTCCGGCAGGGTATCGTCCGCACAGCCTGTCCGGCAGGGTATCGTCCGCACAGCCTGTCCGGCAGGGTATCGTCCGCACAGCCTGTCCGGCAGGGTATCGTCCGCACAGCCTGTCCGACAGGGTATCGTCCGCACAGCCTGTCCGGCAGGGTATCGTCCGCACAGCCTATCCGAGAGAATAACATTTATGGTTATACATTATACATTTATATACATTTATGACACTCTTATGACATAAAGCATGCAATAATATCGGAAACCTTTATATTGGTGACTTATTATTCCCCCTTGCAGATGTACAATCGTGGGCTTTTGATGTCATTAATACAGTGTTTTTGTAAAAAAAAAAAATAACACATTTTTTTATAAAATGCAAGTGCACACAGTAAAAAAAATGAAAAACAAAAGTGATTGACTTTGTTGCATTATACAATTTTAAGGGATGTGAAGTAAGTGTTCCCAATATTTCAGGGAGGGAGGAACATGGATTGACTCCAAACTGAAGAATTGTGGATGTTTCAAATTAATAATTCCTGGCAAAGTGCCTCCCAGCTCATATTGCGGATTCAGAACTGTCCAATAATGGAAATAGCAACTGTTTAATAGATCATGATAAGATTTAGCTGAAAATCCCTCACAATCCAGTTATAGTCTAGGCACAAGGCAGTCTTTGATATAAAATGTACAGGGAGACCCAACAATAGAGAAAACCCAACTCCTCACCCCACTTCCAAGTTGTTTCCCAGTATAAATGCCCAAATATAATCCCCCTGTCTAACATAAACTGATTTTCTGTCATTTTTATCTGAATGTCTAGAATTATTTTACATTATAACACAGTAATATTGTAACTTCAGCACAGATGAAGTGAATGACTAGACAGGTCAGTCATATCCAGCCCCGGTTCAGTCGTACCCCTTAATTTGATCAGGAAAGATATTCAGAAGTGGAGGTGTTTGACATTGTGCTTACATTTGCTATAGAGCGGAGGAATGATCTCTTTATCGGTCATTTCAGACCCAGCCCAGCTCACTCTGACCTTCAATAGATTTGAAGATAAAAATGAAAGAATTGTAGAGAGGCAGCAGCTGAAGGGGCCCTATAGCTGGCAGAATGATGCAGTATGGAAAGCGAGAGAGGAAAAGGCAATTGTGACTGCAGAGTGTTTGACTTCTACCAGTTCCACATGTTCTGCTGGGACAGGAAGGTGTTAAAGTAATAATTTAATTTCTTCTGCAAAAGAAACTTTAAGAATAAAATTATATCATTGTTTATTTACAAAAGAAAAGCTTGCGCTGTGATAATATCACTCTCATTTTCAGTCTCTGAAAACTCTGGTCTTTTGACACCAGACAATTACTTTTAGTACCAGCAAAAGTAGGTTGTACTACAATTTACAAATGTCATATTAAAATTGGCTGAGAAGGTATATAGGCGTATCTTGATCCTTTTAGCTACCCAGGATGCAATGGAGACTTTGAAGAAATTTGTGCAAGTCTTTGTTCATTATCTCTGATTAGAAACATCTGTTCTTTGAATTAACTCCTTCATTCCTGTTCATATCCCTCTCATCAGCTCACACGCAAGGATCCATTTGACATAATAATACCACATCAAATATTAATGATATACTAAAATAAGATAAAACAATGTAAATATTTTCATATTAATAAATTGTCTTCATCCAAAATAAAATATCTTTGACAAAGGTATGCTGTGTGCTATTACATATTGCTTCTTCATCTGCTCTGCATGTAAAAGTGACATCTAAATCCTATGCAGAACATGCTGACAACTTGGCTGGACATTGTGTGGATCAGGGAAGGAATTAACAGTAACAAAACTCTAAATCATAAAAATCAAAACTCTGGCTTTGTAAACCTAGTATTTAAATTAGTAAAATGGAGACTTGACTGTGCAAATACGGAGGCATCTCCTACGCCCAACACTTGTAATGCACTTGTATGTATGGAAAACCAGAAAAGGTTTAATTGACCAGTAGGAAATATTAATGACACACAGCCTCACTTCCCTGAGAATGCAGGGATTAATGTTACACTGACTGACTGATTGTATTCCCACTTCAGAACTTTCACTTCACAGTGCACCCAAGTACCCAGGGCCTGGCTGGCAAAGTTTAGTGCAGAGATGAGACTTTGCTCAGCAGCCTATTAGGAATAATTTAGAGGAAAATAAAAATGTAGGTAGCCCAGTGATCCAGCCCAACGTCGCCCAATATGGCACTAGCCCGGGGGCCAAATGCCCCTCAGCCCTGCCTGCCCCTGCTAGTAACACTGTAAGAGCTCTCTTTCATTATTTTACACTGTTCAGGTTTTCTTCTAAGATTCTAAAAAATAGTATAATACATACTAAATATAGTATAATATAGTATAATAAAAAATACTATAGCTTCATTTGTCTTAAATGAATCATGCAAGGGAGGGGACATTGGGACTTTCTTTATCCAAAACGGGACAAGCCAGGATTTCCATTTTTTTTATTTCCCTAGGTCCACTCACCCCACTCTACATTGCTGGAGAAGTCCATGTGCCAACATCCCATTTATCATAGACATTTATTCTCCCGGTAAGTTAAATGAACTAAATTACTTTTTATGTTTTATGTGCCATACATAATGAAAAGAGTGATGAGAAAACCAAGGGAAGCCTGCAGCCCTGGCATCTTCGCCACCCTATGCCCGAACCCATGTGACTGTTTCCTAAGATGCTTTTCCGGGTCTGTAACTGGAAGGTGCGCGATGTAAGACATTAAGGGCCTGATTCATCTAGGAACACAAAGTGAACGCGTTTTTTAACATCGAAAATTGTACACCTGTATTCAAGTAAAAGAGGATCTTAAGAAACTTTTCCATTTGAATACGGGTTTAAGTACGCTTGGGCTATATGGTACTTGCTGTATGCAGACACATAGGACACAGCAGAATACGCACAATGCATATGTGCGATATAAAGTTTCATTAGAACGCAGGTGAAAAAATAATATTAAATACATTAACACCTCTTAATACTATAATCATTGATAAAAATATTATATTTTTTATCATTGATTTTTCTCCATGAAATACATATTTCAGGATGTTCTTAATCCCTACTGTACATTTTAGAGTTTGTCTTAATTGGAAACACATGTTCTAGCATGAATGTGCTTCAGTCATCACTATCAATCCGCACTTAATGAAAAATATGTATAATGAACTTAATGTATAATTAAGTTAAAGAGGCAGTATTATAATAGGACAATATTAGTCCATCATTAAATTAAGGAGGGTGATATTATTTGACTGGTAACAGGGGCAACACTCATACTGCACATTTGTGGCACTACAAGTGACAGCATACACATGGGTGTAAGTGCCACAAGTGTGCATTACAAATGGTACCCCAATCATTAAATAATAAGTGTTGCACTGCTATAATTGATTGTTGCTGTCAAATATTATTGCTCCCTTAATTTACTTACAAAATAATATCGCCACCTTATTTATACAATATTGCCACTTTAATTTAATTATGAATTAATTTTGCTCCCATAAGTTAATCATACTTACCTACTTTTGAGACCAGCTGTCCGGGAGGGGGTCCGTCGAGGGGGCGTGGCCATGTGTGATGTGCCGTTAGGCTCCACCCCGTCAATCTTAGGAAATGCTGGCCAAACGTAGCAGGCGGCGGGGCCACGATGCCGCGGTTAGCCGCGCCCACACCTTCTACAACAACGGGGAGATGCTGGTTCCGGGATTTTTGCCTGCTCTCTCGGGAGTCCGGGAGAACTCCCAAAAATTCGGGAGTCTCCCGGACATCGGGAGAGTAGGCAACTATGAAGTTAATTAGAAATTCATTTTACCCCTTTAATCAATAAATAATGCTTGCCCCATAATTCATAAGTTAATGCTGCCTCCTCTTATGAAATGAATGGCAAGTTAGCTCAAACAGAAATGCCTCGTAGAGCAATCTTGCCTATCAGAACCACCTCCATTTTTCTGGCGGTTTCCCGTCAGTTTGCAAAATCACTCCATGATACATCCCCCGCTTCGCATTCTTATTATGGCTAAAAGTCTGGACGTCGTTTTGTAATGTGGCCAATTTCCAACAGTTTTCTACCTGTTCGACCTTTCATACATCTGCGGTTTTCACACCCGCCAAACAATTTTGCACCTTCCAGTTGTACTTCAGCATTGAAGTGCATTTCGTGGGTGGCACAGTGGGTAGCATTGCTGTTTCGCAGTGCTGGCGCCTTGGGTTCTATTCTGAGCAGGGCCCTCTATGTGGAGAGTATGGTCTCCCCGTGTTTGTGTAGGCTTCCTCCCAACATCCAAATAAATACTGGTAGTTTAATGCTAGTGTGTGTTTGTTGTAAGCTGCAATGGGCCAGGGTATGATGTGAATGATTAAATGTTATCTGTAAAGTGCTGCACAATATAGTGGAGCTATATAAATAAACATTAATAATCATAAACATGACCCAGTGTAAAAAAAATCTTCTAACACACAAAAGAGCCAAATGTAACTCACCCTCATGATTTAATGAAGCTATTAATGAGGCTAAACCAAGCAGAATTGTAGAAGAACAATGGAAAATAAAGGGGTAGAAAAATGTGCCTCTGCAGATTTTTTGATCTTCGCTTGGTACACTTCTAGATTGTGGAGGTGACTCGAAAGAGCACAGGGTAAGTGGGCACCTTGGGCCTGAATCATTAAGGATCTTAAATGAAGAGATATCTTATTTCAGTCTCCTGGACAAAACCATGTTACAATGCAAGGGGTGCAAATGAGTTTTCTGTTTTGCACATAAGTTAAATACTGACTGTTTTTTCATGTAGCACTGATAGCTTATATACTTATAGCTTATTTGTACACTGAAATTTAAAGTTGATATTTGTGTGCTACATGAAAAAACAGTCAGTATTTAACTTATGTGCAAAATGGAAAACTAGTCTGCACCCCTTGCATTGTAACATGGTTTTGTCCAGGAGACTGAAATAAGATACCTCTTCATTTAAGATCCTTAATGAATCGGGCCCCTTGTTGTGTGCTGGGTAAACCATCCAGGTGCAACTGCGCAAACCCATCCAATTTCCAACAACATGCCAGGGGAATACAGAGACAGAATCAGGAATGAGTCTGATCCAGAATAAGTGAAGTTAGTGTGTATCAGACAGTAGGCTGAATGTAACAAAGGAGGCATTTCTAGGTCCACACTGACTCCTCCTGTGTTGTCTGGTCAAAACTAGTTACACACCGGCATGTTTAAGTTTTAAATAGCTTGTCTTCATGACCTTTCCTTCTCAAAGTTATTACACTGTAGACATGCTTCAAGGCAATGCTAAGCAGTGCAGTGTGCTTAGTCCCTTGTGCTCCGACAACAAATGATTAAAGCATGAGCTAAACAATTATTAACATAAATCATTCTGTTATGAATAGACAGAGCTAACAGTCACATGCATTGCTAGAATATATTGTATACAGAGGCACTTCTAGTGCACAGGTAGCTTTGCAAATACTGTGCTATGAACCCTAGCAACCAATCTGTTTTATAGGTGCGTGCTTAGAGTCTTAGCAGCTTTTGTTGCCAACATTCAAAACAACAGAAGCACAAATGAGCTGAGCAATATATAATGTGGACAGGATTACAACAACCTGAAGCCAATCAAAGCATTAGAAATAAAACAGCTGCACAGAATATTTCTGGGCAATCATAGGCCAATATGTAGTAAATCTCCATATAAACATTATCAACACAGAGCACTGTTGCCTAAAGATTTTGGTGTCAATTGCATCCCTATATGAAAGACACTTCATATACCCAACATGTTTTAAAATGAGCTAAAAAATCACAGTGTACAGTCATGGCCAAAAGTTTTGAAAATAACACAAGTATTGGATTTCACAAAGTTTGCTGCTTCAGTATTTTTAGACCTTTTTGTTAGATGTTGCTATGGTTTGCTGAAGTCAAATTAAAAGCATTTCATAAGTGTCAAAGGCTTTTATTTACAATTACATTAAGTTTGTGCAAAGAGTCAATATTTGCAGTGTTAAACCTTCTTTTTGAAGACCACTGCAATTTGCCCTGGCATGCTGTCAATCAACTTCTGGGTCACCTACTGACTGATGGCCGTCCCCATTCTTGCCTAATCACTGCTTGGAGTTTGTCAGAATTTGTGGGTTTTTGTTTGTGCACCCTGCTCTTGAGGATTGACCACAAATTCTCAATGGGATTAAGGTCCGGGGAGTTTCCTGGCCATGGACCCAAAATTTCGATGTTTTGATCCCCGAGCCACTTAGTTATCAATTTTGCCTTATGGCAAGGTGCTCCATCATGCTGGAAAAGGCACTGTTCATCACCAAACTGTTCTTGGATGGTTGGGAGAAGTTGCTCTTGGAGGATGTCTTGGTACCATTCTGTATTCATGGCTGTGTTCTTAGGCAAAATTGTGACTGAGCCCACTCCCTTGGCTGAGAAGCAATCCCACACATGAATGGTTTCAGGATGCTTTACTGTTGGCATGACACAGGACTGATGGTAGCGCTCACTTTTCCTTCTCCGGACAAACGTTTTTCCAGTTGCCCCAAACAATCTGAAAGGGGATTCATCAGAGAAAATTACTTTATACCAGTCCTCAGCAGTCTAATTCCTGTACCTTTGCAGAATATCAGTCTGTCCCTGATGTTTTTCCTGGAGAGAAGTGGTTTCTTTGCTGGCCTTCTTGACACCAGGCCATCCTCCAAAAGTCTTCGCCTCACTGTGCGTACAGATACACTCACACTTGCCTGCTGCCATTCCTGAGCAAGCTCTGCACTGGTGGTGCCCCGATCCTGCTACAGAATCAACTTTAGTAGATGGTCCTCACAACTATTGAACCTCTCTTCTTGAAGTTCTTGATGATCCAATAAATGGTTGATTTAGGTGCAATCTTACCAGCAGCAATATCCTTGCCCGTGAAGCCCTTTTTGTACAAAGCAATGATGACTGCATGTGTTTCCTTGCAGATAACCATGGTTAACAGAGGAAGAACAATGATTTCATGCACCACCCTCCTTTTCATGCTTCCAGTCTGTTATTCTAACTCAAACAGCATGACAGAGTGATCTCCAGCCTTGTCCTTGTCAACACTCTCACCTGTGTTAACAAGTGAATCCCTGACCTGATGTTAGCTGGTCCTTTTGGGGCAGGGCAGAAATGCAGTGGAAATGTTGTTTTGGGATAAAGGTCATTGTCATGGCAAAGAGGAAGTTTGAAATTAATCGCAATTCATCTGATGACTCTTCATGACATTCTGGAGTATATGCAAATTGTCAGCATAAAAACTGAGGGAGCAGACTTTGTGCAAAATATATACACAATATAAAACTATGTTAAGTGGCTGGAGCTGCCTGGTCTAGGGCAGTGAATGGAGTTTTGTAGACAGAAACTGCAGCATCAAGGCAGGGCAGGTGTAGGAGAGAGGATTGGAACAGGTAATACTGAGAAGAGGGGATGAGATCAGGTGCTGGTGTATGCACATGAATTTGTAGGCACAAGGTAAGAGAAGCTGTTGATGGAACAGAGATGGGAGAATTCCATGGATTGTTCATTGCGATTAGTAGGAGATGATTGGGAGACCAAAGGAAGTGAGAGGAGTTTAGAGGCAGCAGTGTCAGGAAGGTTGTACATGGTGGTCAGCAGTGTCAGGAAAGTTGTACATAGTTGTCAGGAAGGTTGCATATGGGGTGCTGAGGTCCCCAAGAATGAGAGGGGTACATCAGTGGATAGGAAGTGAGAAAGCCAGGCTGAAAAGTTGGCAATCAATTGTGAGACTGGGCCTGGGAGTGGGTGAAAGATGACTGAGGGGAGGTGGAGGTAAGGGGTAGGGTATATTAAAGTGTGCATGGATGGGTGATAGGAAGGAAGAAGATGTATTAAGAGTGGGATGTGAGTAAAAGTATTAAATAGAGATAGCTGAATCAGCCAGTGTAGGGCAGTGGAGGAGACCAGTTGTAAATAGGGAAATTGAAAAGCAGAAGTGACAGTGGAAGTAAGTGGTTACACAGATTATTTACTAGAAAGTGAAAAGGTTGTTAGTAAACATTAGTATAAAAAAAGTGTGCACCTGGGAGAGGGGGCGTGAGGTAAGGGGCTATACTGGGCAGAAAGTGAGTTTACAGCAGGGCCTGACCAACCAATGGGATACAACCTAGGTTGCAGTATTTGGGGGCCGCCGCCAGATTTTACTTAGAATTTTTTTTTTCCCAGGGCTCAACTGGGCCGGCCCTGCAAATCCAATTACTGGTAGCTGTGAGTGCGGGCCACAGGACTTAGTCTGGTCTCATGAGATGAGGCTTACCACACATCATGAGAACCGCAGCCTGTACTGATAACAATCTATCTCATTTGCTGCCAGGCTGCCTTCCAGGTAAAGGTGACACTGACAAAGGCTGCTGTGCTAAGAGGAGAAAGGAACATGTCAGCAATGTGCTGGTGACATGAAATGACTGGGGGTGATGAATTGGCTGGGGGAGGGTTGACTAATTGGTTGAGGGGTCATGAAATGGCTGATGTGGCATTTAAAAAAATAGAGCAGTTTTAAAGTGACTTGTTGCATGTATCCATAAGGACATCCTTTTCATTTTCATATGCCCTGTGATTCTACTGGCTAATTAAGTAATTTTAAATCTAATTAAGTTCAGCTTATACATGATCAGAATCACTGTCAGTCACAATCAGGCATGAAATGGCTGAAGGGGGATGGGGCATAAAATGGCTGTGGGAGTGTGATCTCTGTATTGTGTGGTGGTCACGAGGATGCACTCTGTATTGTGTGGTGGTTACAAGGATACTTTCTGAGGTTACTAAAATACTAAGTACTTGTCAGATTGAGCTGATAGATGTTTGCATTTGATTATCGCTCTATATTTTATTGTCTACATATGCCTGTTCTAGGGGGTAGTTTTATCAAGCCATAATAAACTGTTTTGTGTGAAATAAAGAGCCTAATCATTCAGGGTTTGTTAACATTTTGCATTATAATACAATTTTTGCATGTTTTGAAAACCAAATAAGCCAGGTAAATGACAACAAAGCTAAGGGAGTTACAGGTGTATTACCTAGTGCAGGGGGATCCCTTATTCACTTCCCTTGATTAAAAGGAGCATCAAATATAAAGGTAGGTTTCTTGTGAAAAAGCAGTTTTAGGACACATGAGTTGCAAACAGGGAGTGTACAATTCAGGTGCATGAAGTGGAAGATAACAGAAACTCACAGGAAAATGTTTTGTTCTGCAGGGGGAAAAATGTAAAATGTGCAGACAGATTTACACTTGGGAAGGGGGGTGTCCTAGCTCACTCTGAATTGCAGTGTGAAAGTAAAGGTGTCCAATATTTGTATGCTACATGCAAAACACCTAGTATTTTCCCTGTATGCAAAAAATAAATGCATTTGTACCCCTTTTAGAAGCTGGAGATGCACCTTTTTTTTTTTTTTTTGCTTTGCTCCTAACCCTAAATGAGGGCCTAGATCTGCACTCTACACTTGGCTTTTAGCCTACAGAGACTGAATTTGTAATGGTCGCAGAGACTGGATTCAACCCCTGTCCCACATAACATCACATTACAAAAACCTGCAATACATTTTTAAAACAAACAGTGCATATAAATCAGTGTACCATTAATATAATTGCAGATCTAATTGCTACCTAAGTAACAACAGGTGCATAACTGATTAAGAATATAATTACCATATGAATAAAAATTAGAATAAATTACAGCCAAAGTGTGCAAATTTGCACCTGAACAGGCCATGTTGTGATAGGTGGTACCCGTTTTTCCGACTTATAAAACACCAACAGGAATATAATACAGACTTACCTAAAAACCGAAGCAACACATTTCCAATGACAGTGGCATGCTAACAGCTACTAATTCCGAGCACACAGAACTAGTACCTGTCAGCATGCCGCTGTATTCGGAAATGTGCTGCTTCAGTTTCTAGGTAAGTCTGTATTATATTCCTGTCGCTTTTGTAGTAATCTTTTTTTTTTGTAGGGATCCTCGTTGTCCGTGTTTTCTAACTCTGGAAAACGTACCCAACCCATTGTGATGAAGGGATATACATTTTTTATTGGATTCCAGGGATAATAATGCCTCATTTTGTATATAGCACACAAATATGGGGTATCGTTATTTTTTATATCGTGATTTAGAGTTGAGCTAGGAGGCACCCTCCTTCCAACTCTAAATCTGTCTGTACGTTCTAAAGTTGCACCCCCTGCAGTTCAATATAGTTTTGCAAAAGTGCACATTCTAGATGGATTCATTCCTAGCTCTAATTCAGTGTTTACCAAACCCAGTCCTCGGAGACCCCTAACAGTGCAGGTTTTCCAGGTGATAATTGAAATAATTATACCACCTGTGAATCTTGATCAAAGTCATTGTTAGTCAGTGGTCAGCAACAGGCAGCCTATCGCTAGGCTGCCTATTGCTGTATGGGCACCCACAATACTGTGCAGCAGACAGGAAGCAGGAAGTATTCACTTCCTGTCTGCTGATCTGAGGAGAGTAGCGACGCTGACCAGCACAACTACATAGGTAGGAAGGAAGGTCGATCTGCCATACAAATCTATAGGGAGGCTACAGAGGTGGGAGGTGAATGGAGGAAAATGGCTGCAGGGGGGATTAAGGAAAATGGCTGCAAGGAGGGGGGAAAGGATGCAGGTTGGGAGGAAAGGAAAATGCCTACGAGGGGAATGGCTGCAGTGTGGGAGGTAATGACAATGGCTGCAGGGGGCAATGTCTGTAGGAGGGGGTAAGGAAAATGGCTGCAGGGGGAGCAATGGCTGCAAGGGGTATTTGAAAAAATAGAGCAGCTTTGGGGGGCATAATCTCATGATTGTGTGGCGGTCACATGGATGCTCTCTGTGGTCTCAGCAATCACTAGAATACTAAGTATTAGTGAGATGCAGGAGCGGGCTGGGAGAGGGAAGCCCGGGTGGCACACAGGCGATCGCATCACATGACACGGGATGCGGCCGCCGGTGAAAATGGGGTATATTGCATCCGTGGGGGAGGCCGGCCCTAATTAGCCCTCCTGCCCCCAGCCCCTGGTGAGATGGGACTGGTAGAGGTTTGTATTTGATTGACCACAAATGTTCAGATATTGCTTATATATGCCTGTACAATAGGGTACTTTTAGCTGGCCATAATGGAGTGTTAATTTGGATTTATAAAAAGTTTAGATTATTGGAAAATATTTTTGAAAATGAAGGAAATTGGGTATGGAAAAATGACACTATAATTGGAAAACAGGACCATAATAGTCCCACGTTTATACAATTTTGTCTAGAATGTTTAATAAACCAAATATTTCCCACTAGAGGAGCCTTCAACATGAGTCTCCTCAAAGAATAGAAAATGATTATTAGTATGCTAGAGCTGTCAGCATGCTCTCCACAGACAGAAATCCCTGCATTGTAAATCTCAGGCATCCAGCAACCCTGTCGCTCCGCGCATCGTCTGACATGAGCACACAAGACGCCGGCCTGTCCATCAACCCTATATGCCCATTATCCGTGATCTTGGCAAACTCACTTCAAAGAGCCGCCTGGGGAGAGGCGGATGAATAGCCGTTACTCCAGCCAATCACAACAGAGTTGGGCGTAGCTCTCTAAGCAAGTAATTGCAGCCATTGGTGAGGAGGAGGGTGTGGCGAGAATTCTGCGTTCCATTTCAGAACATAGAATCCTCTGAAGGACAATCGCTGGTTGTGACGTCACGCAGAGAATTGCGCTTCTCGGCGGAAGGGCGGCCGCATTGGGGCTGTGGGTCTGCCAACAGCGGTGTATGTCTATATACTATGGATGGCTGGATGTGCCGCTAGGATTCTCTTGAGAGGGCCTCAGGTACACACCTCTCTAGTGACTGTCTGTGCGTCTCTCCCTCTTCTACTGCTATTTTTTTGTGTGTCTTGCAGTCCCATGTCGGACTGTTCCCTTGTTTTTCCTGCGCTGATCTGTCCTGTCCGCCGGGCGGTTGCCGGTTGTGGATGTTCGCAGCTTGTTGTGACAGGAGAATGTGTGTGTGTCCCGGGCCCAGGCGGATCGGTATGTATCCTCCTCCCTCTTACATCTTCCAGCACCGGGCACCCTGGCAGTCACGCTTCACATCACGGGGAAATGGGGATATTTGATGATGTATTCAGCCCTGCATGCACTTATGCATGGGAATACTTTGCAGACGATTCAGCAGAGCAAGTGTTAACCGTTTCTTGAGGTTGCAACCTGCAAAGCAATGTTAATGGGCAGTATGTTGGGGCACATAAAGGATGTGTAGCACAGTCCTACCTGGAATCTGTCACAGAAAGGGCTCAATGGTACCCCCTGAGTACATACAACCCTGTAAGATATTTAAACAGTGATATTGTGATGTCCATGTTTAAACGTTCTTAAATTTTGTGTCATCATAGAGCGTGCATAAAAAGTTTTTATTTACTTTTACCTTTTTTATACACTCCTCTAGTCAAGCCCACTTAGGATTAGGATGTATATACAGGGAAGGGTGATATTTGCCAGAGAGGTTGATCTAGAGTAATTTAGGCTGGCATTGTATAGCCAATTGGATGACCATTTTCCTTGATGAAAATACAATCTAATTGAATAGATGGGATGGAAAATCGTGTCTGTAGATCAAGCAAAGCCATGCATGTGCGACATCAAAGGCTGCCTATAAAAGTAAGAACCATGTAGCTATGTCTTTTTGTTTTGTCTATAAGGGCAAGATATGTCAGATATGACCTAAGTGGGCCAAGTTTTCTGATATTATACGGTATATCCGCACCATAGTTTTGTTTTGTTTTTGTGTTTTTTTGAACAGGCAATCATTCTAAGTAGTCACCTGGCCAAAACTTCACAGCCTTCATATGCAAGTACTGTGTCAGTCAGCTCTTGTTACACAGACCCTAAAAATACACAAAGGTTGTTAACTGGTAAAGCTGTCAGGTGTTGCATTTCGTCTTGGTCTATCAAGGTTTTGCGTGTGGAAGTGAATTTAGGGATGTGCCCTGGCACACACATTTTGGAGATTGTACACTGTGGTACCAACATATACATAAATTGCAAGGGTACTTTATCTGTCATTGATACTTTTTCTCTTATTTATATCGTTGATAGGACAGTATACTGTTATTTGTTAATATACCTAAACCCTCCTTCAGTTGACAGTTTCCTGTTTCCCTTGCTTGTTACTTCAGTGTTATGCTTGTATTGCCTGGTAAATGTTTCCAGCACATGTAGTAAATGTCCACAATACCTAATTTTAAACAACATAAGGTCAGTACTGGTCACCTAGTCATGTTGTTCTGTTTGAAATAAAAATGTTGTATTATAATATATTTCTAACACCTCAACACTTCCTTTTGTGCATAACATTTTAATGGACACATCTGAAACTCCAACTTCAACATGTTACATAAGCAACTTAGGGCTAGATTTACTAAACTGCGGGTTTGAAAAAGTGGAGATGTTGCCTATAGCAACCAGAGTCTAGTTATCATTTATTTAGTACATTCTACAAGATGACAGCTAGAATCTGATTGGTTGCTATAGGCAATATCTCTACTTTTTCAAACCCGCAGTTTAGTAAATATACACCCTAATCTTTCTAATGTGGCGACCCTCCATCTATGCTGTGTTCACTGCAGCATTTTACCGCTGCTGTTTAATGACCTATTACTTTACCTACGTTATATGGTATCTCCGTTCCTTTTTGGATCTATATCTCTTTATTTACTTTAATAGAATTTGTGTGTCTTAAAAAGTGTATAATAGGCATTTGTGTGCATGTTCTTTACTATTTCAATGGAAGTATCATGGTGGGCATATGTACTGCTCTGGTGTGTCATGAAGCAGGAAACATGTTTATTACACTACTGCCCCTTCAGTGTACAGAATTGTTGAACTGCCATCTAAGGTCTGCTGTCACATTCTGAGGAAGTTCTATTAAATCTATGCGAGTCAGAGTGCAAAGACCACTTTTCTGAGTAGCACAAAGCTCCTCAGGCCAACCTTTAATCGGGCCTCTTTGTGTAATTGGTTGGACTACAGATGCATAAGATACATGACCTAATCAAGGCCAGCTCAAATCTCCTGTTATTTTTGCGCAGTGAGAGCAGACTTCACCTGTCAAATGAGACCTCACAGAAAGTTTGACACTGTCCAATGTGCTAATTAACAAGATGAGCTTCTTGTTGCTTTTCAACAGGCATCAGTGAGATCTTGGTCATCCATCACGAGTAATGTGTTTTTTTGTTTTTATATATAACCTCTTAACATTAACAGATATATAAACTAAACTATTTATTTTTCTGAATTTCTAACTATAAATATGCATATCTTTGTCCATTTTCTGTGCAGGTTTCCCAGGCAGAAGTTGTTCTCCAGCATTACTACTTGATGCAATGTCTGTTCCATCACAGCTTCTGTTTCCTCTCATAAGGAACTGTGACCTTGGCAGGATATGCAGCTCTGTCTGTTACTGTCACCACAACGCCCTTTGCTGTCGGTCCAACTTCTCACCTTTGAAGCCCCTCCGATGTAGAGCAGATGGCAAGTTTGCTTCAACCATTCACAGGTCCAAGGATCAATGTGTCCAACTGAGACAGTATGTAACGACTCCACAAAGATTTTACTTGACTCCTCCCCAGGTCAACAGCATTTTGAAAGCCAATGAATACAGTTTTAAAGTTCCAGAATTTGATGGTAAGAATATCAGTTCAATCCTTGGCTTTGACAGTAATCAGTTGCCGGCTAACGCCCCAATTGAAGACCGAAGAAGTGCGGCTACATGTTTACAAACCAGAGGCATGTTACTAGGTGTGTTTGATGGCCATGCTGGCTGTGCATGTGCTCAGGCGGTTAGTGAAAGACTGTTCTATTATATTGCAGTTTCATTGCTACCTCAGGAGACTCTGCTTGAGATTGAACATGCTGTAGAGAATGGCCGGGCATTATTGCCCATTTTGCAGTGGCACAAGCATCCTAATGATTACTTTAGTAAGGAGGCATCCAAACTCTACTTCAGCAGTTTACGGACCTACTGGCAGGAACTGATTGACCTCAACACAGGGGAGACCACTGATGTTAAGGAGGCTTTGATCAATTCATTTAAGAGACTTGATAACGACTTGTCCTTGGAAGCCCAAGTAGGAGACGCCAACTCTTTTCTGAACTACTGGGTCTTACGGGTGGCCTTTTCAGGAGCGACAGCATGTGTGGCTCATGTTGATGGCGTAGACTTGCATATAGCGAACACAGGAGACAGTCGTGCTTTGCTTGGAGTCCAGGAAGAAGATGGCTCTTGGTCTGCCGTTACCATGTCGCATGATCATAACGCTCAGAATGAGTCTGAAGTAAAACGAATCAAGTCAGAACATCCAAAGGCAGAAGAGAAGAGCGTTGTTAAACAAGACAGACTCCTTGGGCTGCTGATGCCCTTCAGAGCTTTTGGAGATGTTAAATTCAAGTGGAGCATTGACCTTCAGAAACGTGTTGTAGAGTCTGGCCCAGATCAACTGAATGACAATGAATACACTAAGTTCATCCCTCCTAACTATCATACCCCACCATACTTAACTGCTGAACCGGAAGTCATACACCACAAATTACGACCTAAAGACAAGTTCCTCATACTGGCCACAGATGGACTTTGGGAGACTATGCATAGGCAAGATGTGGTGAGAATTGTTGGAGAGTATCTGACCGGTGTTCACCATCAGCAACCTATAGCAGTAGGAGGATATAAAGTTACTCTGGGACAGATGCAGGGGCTCCTTATGGAAAGGAGGGCAAGAATTTCTTCAGTTTTTGAAGATCAAAATGCAGCCACCCATCTTATACGTCATGCAGTTGGCAACAACGAGTTTGGTGCTGTCGACCACGAGCGATTATCAAAAATGTTAAGTCTTCCAGAAGAATTGGCCAGAATGTACAGAGATGATATTACAATTATAGTGGTGCAATTTAATCCGCATGTTGTTGGTGCACATCAAAAACAGTAAATGTACTATGATTTTAATCTACTTACCAAAGTTATAGAGGTTTTGAGATTTGGATATCTTTCTGAGCAGTTTAAAGGCATGAAGTGTGCTTCTTCTGTTTGCGCTGTGTATTCTGTTCCCCTAGAGAGATTTGCATGTAAGGCATTGAGTTTAATAGCCATGATTTTGAAATCTCTTCTAGTGCCGTAGTCTTTCCTTATGACCTTGATTCATCAATTTGCCATGGCAATTTTGACACTAGTAAATAGGTCTTATGTCAGGCATCGATGACCTGTGGCTCTACACTAGTGATGTCGTGAGCTACAGCTCTTAGTCACTGAAGAGCCAACAGTTCCTTAATTCCTGCTGACAGAGGTTATCTGTTAGGGTTGTAGAAAAAATTCAGTCTAGAAGCTTAACTTTTCCCTCAACTTCTTTTGATACTTCAGCCCCAACAACTTGGTCTCCATAGTCCATTTTAATGTTTTCTTTTCTCTGCACCTCCAAAGTGTGGTCTTAGATCTTATATTGTGAACGGATGGATGAAGACATACGATACACTAATTTCTAATCAACCAAAAGATTTTCCAGTGTCTACCCATTCTCTGGAGCTAATCTTTCCATTAGTTCCTAGTGAATTGATGGACTGCATTTCCATGACTATTCAGCCCACAAAATAAGTTGGTAAGTGACTGTTATACCTTACACATGAGAGTAATCACTGTACCGTTACACTACAGTGTGGGTTTGTCTTCCTCACATACTTGGAACCATGATGAGATTATTAACAATATGTAAGGAAGACATATCTGTATATTTAATATTTGAAGAGATTCCAGCTGCTCTTGGCTTTAAAGGTGCTTAAAGTTGACATGTTCTTAGACAGAGGGAACAACTTGTGCACACAACCTATATTTCTATGAAAATGCTTTCCTATTAAGAGCCAGTTTCATCCCTGAGACACACACCTTGTAGCTAAGTGATATTGCTGGCTGGTAGTAAATTGATTGGCTGTGTTCATCAGATTATTGGTTTCTTCCACAAAATGTCCAACTTCATTGGGCATGTAGGCAACCAATGTAGGGTAGAATAAAGTCCCTTATTTAAAGAAGCCTGTTCATGGAAATGGATGCTTTATTATGGGTGTTGCCATGTTGGCTTTCAAAACACTAGCTCACAGTTCCCTATCGGTCTTCCATTTTTATTTATTTTTCTGTGACCACATTGTAGAGATTACCTTAATTTCATTGATAAATGCTTTGACGTTGGGGACATCATATAAGACTTGGCACAATCGCACAACTACAAAAAATTCTGTGGGATTACCAGACATGATGGGGGAAGCAGTAGGTTCAAGACTAACATATACTGTTGCTGAGTTTGTCTAGCTGAGACTAACAACCGGTTGCAGAGTATGTGTCATTGGAGCACATTGGCATTTGAGTGGAACCTGCAATCTTGCCAAATGATTTGCAGCCATACCGTAATTTAGGTAAACGTTATAAAGGCACTGTTTACTTATCCAAAAAACTGCATGCATTCATTTTTACCCTTCCCTATTTTGTCTTGTTGGCATACTTGCTCAAACCTTCTAGTGCACGGTCAGATACAATAATCAAACGCAACTGCATTCAGTAGCATTGACTTCTCCGAGCCATAGGTATCCTACATAGCATGTAAATTGTCACAGGAAAGTTTTAGATGGTGGGGTCTCTTAGTATCTGACAGACTCATCGAGTGAACAGAGCAACAGATTTCGCTAAGTTAGACCTAGCTGTTGCGGAAACGCTGGGTTTGTACAAACAGTCTAAATCCATAAACCATACACATTACCTTGACAGTTAAACGTTCTGATACTTTAACTTTGAACCTGGATTACAGCACACTACCCTATATTTTAATGGACTTTATTTTACTTGGTTACATGTTCCTTTTCAAAAGGAAAGTAAAGATACTGTTTAGTTTATGACGCAAATATCATGATGAAAACCTGTCATGACCTGTCTAGGAAAGATAACACTGAAATCTACTGTGTTTATTACGGAAACAACACTTCCCACACTAGTGTAACCTCCATTTACATAACTTTAAGACTGTCCAATCTGATCTTTCAATCTGATCCAGTCGAACTCGAGTATAATGGCTTTCAACTGAGTCTGATGGTAGGATGTAAACTTGTAGTGGCTGGCTAGCTGCATGGTTTTCTAAGCTTCCTTTCTGCACTAAATGTCTGTTTAATCCAATGGGCATATGATCGCACTTGGAGCCTTAATCGTTGCACGCTCGAAAATTCATACAATAGTAATAGATGGAGGCTCCACCGAATACCTCTCTCATTTTGGGTGTTTATAATAGTTTATATTTCCCATGTATGTTCTTAGGTCAAATAGAAATTGGATCCCGTAGATTGTTACGATTAATGCATTTACTACATTAAGGGCTCGTACTCATGGGTGTTGAAATACACGTTAAGTGTAAATACTTGTTTCCTTGTCCTCTTTTAACAGCACTCAAAACATGTTCTCAGAGCCCCCCTGCTGCATATAATCTACTATGTGTTGAATGAGTATTCCATTATATCGTATTTAGCATAAGTTTTGCAGCCAATTTTGACACAAGTGACTGCTTGTCAGAAACTATGTAGTGGTCCATTCACTTTTTATTTTTTTAGTATCGGCATTAAAGACCATGCTTTTATTAATCCGTGTCACATTTTTATAGAACACAGGCAGTGTTACTATTATTCATTTATGTTTTCATGCAGAGATATCATGGACTATTATTCTGTGCATTTGATTTTCCCAAATCGGTCACCTGAACTGTAATAATAACTTATTATAATATGCTTCAGCGTCATTTTAGTCACATTTAACAGTCGTTGGTGAAACCGCATTTCCCCATCACATGAGAACACTTCTGGTATGGGGAACATTTCATGAAATGCTTGGGCAACACAGTGGATAGCATTGCTTCCGTGACTGCACACATTGTCTCTGGAGTTTGTATGTTCTCCCCTTGTTGGCGTAGGTTTCCTACAGGTGCACCGATTTGTTCCCATAGTCCCAAAAAAAAATACTAGCCGGTGCGTTTGCTTCTGACCGTATGGATCCTTCTGTTTGCGTGGTGTAGAATTTAGAGTGTAAGCTCCAATGGGGACAGGAACTGATGTGGATGACTACATATCCTTTGTACAGTGCTGTGTAATATGACTGGTGCTATATAAACAATAATAAATATTGTGTTTTTTTTAGTGTAACAGACCACATTACTCACTGAAAACTAGGTGGTGTTTGAAAAAAAAAATTGACCTTCTATAAACGTTTTTTTTTTTTTTTTAAAAATAAATACATTTTTTTTTCTTTTGGACTGGAAGAAACCTAGTTAGAAACGCTAGTTGTGAAGATGACCTATAATATGGTCTATGAAACCATGTCCACTCTAGGAGTATAGGGTATGCCAAATGAATGATGAAATATAGTCCAGGCACTCCGCAAGGGAGTCCCTTCATTGCTACAAAGCTGCTCTTCGTGGAATGTGACAACGAATCTGGCCCCATATATTGTGTCAAAAAGAACATATCTGGCTGCTCAGGCGATGCAAAGATGTGTCTATTACTCCAAGGCTGGATGGGGTGGGGGGGAAGGAGTAATCATAAGACGTTGACTTCCTGTCCTGAGTAACCTAATTTGGTTGTTTTGTGGGGAACTATAAAGCACATTGCCTGGTCGTCTTGGTCGAAGATGACCGAATTGGCCAACAAGATCTTGTTTATTGACCTTGGGCTTTCCGGTGGCTCAGTAGGTCACATTGTTCATGATCTTGGGGCACTATCGCTAGTGTAGCAAGACCCTTATAACTGACTGACTTTTCTGTCTCCTTTTAAAAGTCTGCTTTGCTTATAAAGCAATTGCTGATCGCAGCCATTCATAAGATAAAAAATGTTAGTTGTAAAGGAGGAGGATTGGGTTGAAACAGTTTTTAAACTTCGATTATAATCAAGGGCTTCACAGTGCAGTATCAAATGTTTTCAGTTATGCTTGCTGTCATTTTAAAGCCGTTCCCCGTCTACAGTATTATAAAGTCACCTACCTCCTCTCCATTCATGTGGGATAAACTATACATCCCTTAATTGTTGGATTGACTTTGTATTTAAATTATACTTTTTTTTTGTTTGTTTATAAAAATACCTTTTGGTTTATTGTAACTTGAAGTCTGGTAAGTGACGTGAGAATAGGGTCTTAGCGTATGCAAATGACCGCATACACCTTTACATCCTGAACAAGGCAATGATACAAGAAAAGTAAGTACTAGGTACACTGTTGGAATGGGGGTTATATTTGCTAAATTGCCTGTAATTTGCATGTCCATTAGAGGGGAACAAATGTTAACTTGTCTTTAAATAGATAGGTGTGGTTCATAAACATTACCGAATAAAATAAAATCCACTCATTTCTGCAGCAATAAATTTGCAGATTTACTATTGCATATCCTCTACTTCAGCTGAGGTACCTGGTCAGAAACTATGAAATCCTGGGAGTTTTATTCTATTGTTAAATCTTTTTAATAGAGTAAAGAAGACATTGCATGGGTTATTTGCTTTCAGGGTTGTATTCTTAATAAATGAAGTTATGATTGCCATATTAGGTCACAAAGTGTCTTCCATAATTGTACAAACTAGCTTTTAAGACCTGTAAAGTTTGAACGTTGAGCTTTTTCCAGAAGAGAATACAAATAGACCTACAAACCTTTACACTTTGTAACAACACCATTGATAATGGTATGGCGATAGATAAATGCAATAACTTTGGTCTCTATAAACATGTAATGCTGTAGTTGTATAACTTTTATTCATTTGTATAGTCTTTGACCTTTTCTATGCAGCTACAATCTATTCTGTTTTATCCATGGGACACCCAGTCTTCCTGGTTCCAGACAATCATCTGCTACTTTTAGTCTATCTTCCTCATGTTTGGTTATGTGATTTGTTTGAACATTCTATATTTTTTTGCTTATGTTAATTACGGTTTCTTGCACAAGCAAAGCTGTTTAATATTTTACAGCAGGCTTAAAATATACTCCTGTAGAGGCAGCCATTTTCTGGGATGAACCAGTATTCATGAGTGTGCGGTCTTTCCATTCGCTAGGATCTATTGACACCACTGAGTCATGTGGTTCATGTTGAGTTAATAGGCTGCATTCTCCTCAGTACTGTTTCAGCCTAAGGCAGTATTGGCTAACCTGTGACACTCCAGATGTTTGTGAAACTACAAGCCCCAGCATGCATTGCCAATATATAGCAGCTTATTGCTGGAAGGGTATGCTGGGACTTGTAGTTTCACAAACACCTGGAGTGTCGCAGGTTAGCCAGCACTGGCCTAAGGACTGCTATGTGTGGCTCTGGCTAGCAAGTCATGAAGGGACTAGTATAGTAGTTCAAGAGCATAATCAGAGCCACATATAAGCCTGCCTGTGTCTTACAGAGA
This sequence comes from Mixophyes fleayi, assembly GCF_038048845.1. Classification (NCBI taxonomy): domain Eukaryota; kingdom Metazoa; phylum Chordata; class Amphibia; order Anura; family Limnodynastidae; genus Mixophyes; species Mixophyes fleayi. The sequence goes on from NC_134406.1 coordinate 245,879,453, forward strand.
CATGTGTTTGGTTGTTATATGCTAGTTTTCATCAGTGTACTTTTGAAAGCATATTCTGTAAATATAGCAACTTTATACAACTATTGTATATTCGCATGTACATTGTAGACTTGTTCTGTCTTATGGAGAAACAAGACTATATAATGCAGATACTTTTTGGACTCTACACTCGGGGGCGCCATGTTTTATTAGGGAGCTATAACTCCTGGCGTCCAGGATCTCCTCTCTGTGTATACTGTACAGAATATGATCTCTGTAAGAATGCTCTTGGTTGCTTAGTCCTTGTTTTTATTTACAGAAGTCCATATCTGAGCTGTTACAGTATTTAAAATTGTACCTGTTGCATTTTGTTATTGTATGTACTAAAAGTTTCTAGTGTATATGCCGTTAAAAAGGAAAAATATTCGAGTGATGTTTGTTTAGTATATAACTGCTTGTATTAAATACTTGCTGATATGTTGGGTGTGTTTGGTTTGTTATTCGATGGTCCGTTGCTTCAGTGTTTCAGCAAACCGGCGCGTGTTGCAGAAAAGGATACAGCGGTCCTTTTTTACTTATTTTGTTATCGAAAATATAAGTCAGAGGCAGGCAACTTGTGCTCTGTGGAACCACAAGTCCCAGCATGCTGGCAGGGCAGGCCACTCATTAGGTGAGACTTGTCCATTTACAGATGTACTTGTTTTGAGCTCTGTTACATGGTGACCCGTATACATCTGGCTGTTTGTGACATTGCTGGTGAATGAAGATGGAAATTGAGTGGAGAACCTCATGCAGGAGTTGTTGTCTCTGTTAATACATTGTATCGATGTGCTCAGCTATAGTCCAGCCACATGTACAGAAAATAGAGGAGGGGAAGGAGGTACAGCCAGACAATCAAACCATTGTTAGAACTTTTCAGCCAACCCATATTAAGAAGCCTAAGTTACTCCCAGCTACTCTGCGAGATGGGATAAATGTGTAGGGGGAGAATCCACATTGCAGTAGAGCAGGGACGGGGGAGGGAGAGTAGACTTGTTGGTAAGGGAATGTGGGGGAAAAGAGGCAGGGTAAGCAGGTATATGTTGGAAGCTCAAATAATATTGTTTTTATTTTTTGTTTTTAACCAATAATCCCAGATACATTTTAATTTGCTGACAATAGTGTGTTTTTTTTTGTTTTTTTTAATTAAATACGTGCTTGAGGGGCAGTCAGTAGTTAATATTATAAATATTATACTGTATAAGGCGCCACAAGATTTCTGCCGCGCTGTACAGAGTACAAACAGTATACCGTACAGAGTAAACAGTACAGAATAGAGATAAGTAATAGCAAGACTCAAATAGCTCCAGGTCTAGCAAGTACAGTGAAGTTGGAGGAGAAATGGTGTGAAGACAGGAGCGAGGAGGACCCTGCTCATATGAGCTTGAATACTAAGGTGAAGGGGGGCATAAAGCACTAGAGCGCAAACGGGGAAGAAGGAAGTGAGAGGAGCAAGCATGGAGAAGGTTAGGTGGCTGGTAGGCTTTGAGGAACACATGAATTCTATGTGTCTGTAGGTGCACAGATTAGGGGACAAAAGGAGGTCGTTCCGGTGGAGGGAGGCAGCCCGGTAGATGTTGTGACGTTATGGTTATGTCTTTGTAGAGGTATCGAGTGAGTAAATATATATTTACATGTAATTATCAATGCATTTTTATAAGTCAATATTTATACCTTCAAGTGAAGAGGGACAACTTTGCATTTACAGAACAAGACAAGATCAACCTTAAATACCCTGGCAATCTTTACACCATCCGAGTATAAGGTAAGGGGATTGGCATGCAAGTGAGGAAACGGTGGATTCTGCTGTCAGCCACATGGCAATAAGACGAGGGATAACACCTTCCACTAGAAGGACCAGGAAGATTAGTGATGGGCAACAAGTAGCCCTAAGCCCTCAGATCCTTCACCTGCGGCCCCCAGCTCCTTCCTGCTTTATTGTCTGGTTTATTTAATATGTCAGCTGATATGTTCTTACAGATAGGTAACTCATTAAATGTTTTATCCTATTCATCAGATTAAGATACTGTGCGGCACTTTTGAAGGATACAGAGTGGCCCCTGAGGTATAATCACGCTGCCTATCACTGGAGTACACTTAGTGGCTCTGTGTTCTCTTTTACTGCACACTCCATGCTATTACATAAGTATATTAAATATATTGTTTTATATACACCTATCCCACATACATTAAACCATGTAAACACATTTTGGTGAGGACCCTCCTGTGTTACATGAGGCAGGTACACGTGGTTACTAGAGCCCAGAGTGGGCTCAGGGCAAGTTTGTCCTGTTCACTTGGCTGCTTTTAAGGAGCCCTTTGCCTACTAATCCACAGAGAACAAAATTACAGGTTAAGAATGTGGTCAGGTATTTGTCACTCATATTTGAAAAGAGTCTGTCTCTCTCTCTCTCCAGTGCTGCTCCATACAGTTATGTGTGCGGTGAAATACTAGGTGCCAGGGAAGAGCTATAACAGATAACTACTGAAATGCATTTGATTTAACTATATGAGATATATATATATATATATATATATATATACACAAAAAGAATATGAAGTAGGCGCCTTAAATATATTTAAGATAATTCACAATATATGCGTACCAGAAAAAGGAATATAGCAGACACTTCAACAACCGGTGTTTCTTGGTTAGATGATCCTTCTGGATATCAGAGTCCTCTCATGGATAAACAGAAAAAAAAATAATCCCACAATAGTGTAATCAACTTAGATATGTTGAACCCTTCACCAAAGCCCTCCAGTGCCGAACTGCGCACCAGAGAGAAAAGATATAAACGCTTATCTGTCGTCTTGATGTGTCCTTGTCTGGATGTATCCTCGCTGACTATGGAGGCCAATACCAGGAGAAAACCGAGACTGTCCATTTCGTGTTGCTGCCCGTGCCCCCAGTCTCGGAGGACATACACAGCACAGAGAACACTGCCAGTCAGCTGGTTCTCTCTCTCATATATATATATATATATATATATAGCTCCTTTATAAATACACACACGTAACACACAAACAAATTTGGTATAATGTTTACAAATGACTCCTGTCTACCTGACTATTCATACTGCCTCGATTTTTCCTCATTTCTTTTGTTTTGTTTTTTGGTCTGGCAGTTACCATTTATGATGACCTTTGCTATTCCAAATTGACTCTGTTGTTCCAGCCATTCGTTTTATTTGCACATAGTGTTAAATGAATAGGAATATATTAATTTAAGCAACATAGTGTAACGGTGAGGTCACCTAATAGAGAAATGTCTGCTGTGGGAGTAACTGCACAGCAAGAAGCAGCAAAAAGACGAAGGACGGAGCGGGATAAAGCCCGACGACGAACTGACTGATGACCAAAGAGAACGTAATCGGCATCGCCATGTAAATATAACTCCTCAGCAAATTGCTCGTCACAGAGAAAACAAAGAGCGAACAGGACAGAGGCCGTGAAGTGGCCGTGCCATTCTGAAAGTCCGTAGCTTTGATGAAGCAAACATTAATGTTCATAAGTGTGGTCCCATGAACAGTATTTGTGAATTATTTTTTTTTGCGACTAAGCAGCCATCTGACTATTCATTAAATATTGCTATCGGGGTAAAGTCAAATTTGGGTGCAAAAGGGTCCAACATGAACTTACTCTTATTTTTTGCCATCATTTTGACTGACTTTTAACTAGTAAAATTATAAATGAGATGTAGCCTTTTAATACTGAGAAAGTCAATACACATTTTAATTACTATGTTTTTTTTTTTTTTTAAATCTCTTATCTCTGATTGTAAAAGGCTTAAAATGAATAGGTGACATTACACTGCATTCCTGCTAGTTGCTAGGCAAGTCAAGCCAGCCTGATTAGTTATCTTCCTTTCATATAAGTACACACAATACTTTTCAATATGAAGCCGGGTACGCGTGAAACAGCTGGAAGTTTATTCCTGTGATAACACATGTCAACATAATGTCTAACTTTCTTCGCCTATAATAAGCAAAACGCAGTCTATGGGGAAATTTACTAAACTCCCCTTTGAGCAAACCGCAGGTTTTCATGCGATTTGTAAATCATGCTATTTATAGAATGTATAGAACATCAAATCACATGAAACAAAACCAGCTTTGAGTTTCTGTCAGGATTGAAAAGTGGAGATGTTGCCTATAGCAACCAATCACATTCTAGTTATCGTTTATTTAGTACATTCTACAAAATGACAGAATCTGATCGGTTGCTATAGGCAACATCTCCACTTTTCAAACCTGCTGGAAACTTGCAGTTGATACATTTACCCTCTGGTGTACCACTAAAGACACTGAGCAGCCTCTCCTGGAACCACACCTGAAGGAAGAGGTGTTTAGAGGCTTATCAGATGGACAATGTGACTGCAGTGGGGGATTGTGGACTGGCAACACCATGCTCATAGGTGGCAGCTTCCTAGATGCAAACTCTTATTGCATTATATGTTATGTATTGAAGTGCATTTTGTTATTTTTGGCTTTGATAGGTTGTGTTATATGCCGTATTGCTTCATATGAAAGTCTCCCTGTCTTAGAAATGTAGAGAAGTATTTTATTTAAGTACAGCTTTCTAGCTGATGCTGCCATTAATAGATGTTGTCATCAACAATTATTTATATAGCGCCAGCAAATTCCATAGCGCTTTACAATCGGGGACAAAAAACACAGTAATAAACAATACTGGGTAAAGCAGAAAGGAGAGAAGGTCCTGCTCGCAAGCTTACAATCTATGGAGATCGTGTAGTTTGCTGAGTAACAAGTGCTGCAGTTGACGTTGCACAACATATTCAATATTTCTGGAATGTGATCAGTCGTGTTAATGACACACTGCATTCCACAGCTTGCGGCTATAGTCACACGCACTCAGGGACCTCTCTGAGGAATTCCACCAATCCCTGTGAGCCCTGTATGGGCAGTGGGGCAATATATGTTCTGGATTTACCAGCTTAACACCCTTACCCCTAAATGAGGGGTGTGACATTGCTCCTGTCTTAGAAATAACCAATTACTGTTCATTTCTATGTAACGTAAGGATTTATGACTATATGTGACTGTTAATTACACACAGGGCTGGATTAAGACACTAGGCCCCTGGGCTACGGGTAATATGAGGCCTCCATTTCTCAAGTGACATACCCCATCATACTGGTCCCCCTCTTCATAATGACATGTCCTCTCCTCACCACCCCCCCCCCCACCTGAACCCCAGTGTATCAACCCTGCGCTCCGCCCCCCCCCCCCCCCCACCTGATATACAGACAAACAGCACTTACCTACTTGCTGTCTTCTTCTGGTCCTTTCCTCTTTGATGCAGCAGGCCCCGGGCGGTACCTCTACTTCTTGCCCTGTCAGTGCAGGTGCAGTGCGCTGCTTACTGAGGAGGTCTCGTGAGACTGTGTCATAGAGATGTCATAGTCTCACTAGACCTCCTCTCTCAGCAGCTCTCTGCGCACTGCGCCAGCACTCATAGGGATGACAGGGATCAAATTTGCTGTTAGCTGCCCAATGGGAATGGCCTTATACAGTGACAGTCAGGGGCGGGGCCACCCCCGACCCGGTGAAGAAAAGCCGACATAATGAAAAAAATAATTATAGAATACATAAAAATCTTTGTTAGGGCCCCCAGCTACCCGAGGCCCCTGGGCTGTAGCCCTGAAAGCCCATTTTGTTCCTCCGTTTCTAATTACACATAGTATGGTCTTATTATAAATTGTAGTAATTTTTGTTTCTAAATCTCTGCAGTTTATAAAGAATTTTTTAGCTCATTTATGGTGAATATGCGGTTTATATTTTATACTATCTATTGTAAGTAATTTTATTCTTATCATGATTTATAATGTTTTTTGGCATGATTTTAGTAGGTTTTATACTCCTGGTATAGGCGTATATAGGGTTTTTTTTTTTGTTTTTTATGCAATATTTATTATGTATGCTATATTTATGTTCATGTATTTATATGTATGCTCATTCCATATTTTATTTATGATACAATGTATATAATGCACATTTTGTATGTATATTTCCCCATAAGTAATATATATTATTAGTGTAGCCCACACTCAATATGGCCGCTACATTATCAATTCAATAAGTGGAATGGGAAAATATGCTCATTTTAAATATGACACCATTATCAGCACCAACCATCTAACTATATTGCTATATAGTTAGATGGTTGAATTGAATTAGGGGCTCTGTAATTGCTAGATGGCTCGGTAATTAATTAGAGCATGTTCTCTGCATAATCTATATTTAATCTTATAAAACTGAAAGCCCCGGCGAATTTTACCGTTCACGCATGCGCACTACATATGTCCTATTGCACATGCACACATTGGCAGCTGCCATACACTATAAATAATTGGTTTGCACACTATAGCTCTTCCTGATGAAGCCTTCTTAAAGACTAAATGCGTTGAGGCACAAAATACATAGGTAAAACTGTACCTGTGTTTCTGAAAAGCATTTTCTGAGCTCTGTTTGGATTACCAATTTGGGAAAGTAGGTTCTCGTATTTATCCATAAAGGGAGAGGCACTAGAGACTCTTACTGGTACCCTACCTGGAATACAGATAAGCCATGAACGTTTATATTTTGTGGGAGTGTGTATTTTATATGATAATGTGCAATAAATCTGTTTTTTAAATATACTACACTATATGGTATTGTTACTTTTCCTGTGTTTGGAGAATATTGGGCATATCTGGGCATAATTGGTCACATCATTATGGAGTAAACTGGACCCAACATTGCGATTACAATAACTAAACACAGATAAGCAATTACTTTAATTATTTCTGGTACGCACACGTGCCAACAGTTTCTTGCGAGCAGATTACATGTCGCGGTCTGGGAATACTGCACTATTATTGGCATATTTGTTCTTTATTACATACTGGTTTTGAGGAATCTGGATTTATCACCTGTATAATGTAAGGGTTAGGATTAGGGGTTCCAGATTATACAGGCAGCGGGTCCTGGCACTGCCCTCTTAAAACCGGCAATCTGGTTGTCACCATTTTAAGTGACGAGATTTTCACTGGGCTCATTCTCTTCAGTCGCAAGTTATATCAGGCGTGTCGTACATGTGTGTGTCTTTTATGGTAAGTGTGTATTTCCTCCATGTCAGGCTTATAGTAATCAGCATTTTTTTTTGTTTCTATAGCTAGTGAATGAATTATCTTCATCGGAAAAACGTACCCCGCCCAATATGTCATGTCTAAAGAGGAGCAGCCACACCCCAAGTTGGACATGCTCCCAACACTATGTATCCACGCCCCCTGCAGCACCGCCACCACGCAGCACCAGCGCACAACCCTTTTCCTACTCCTCTATGGAGGGAGAGGGGCACTTACAGTAGGCTGCCTGTTGCTGTAAGGGGTCCCACCATGCTGTGCGGCAGACAGGAAGTCTCACTTCACTTCCTGTCTGCCTGATCTGAGGAGCGACGCTGGCTAGAGCCTCTAAAGGTGAGCAGGGGAGGGGGGCTGCCTATACTAAACTATAGGGAGCTGGGCCTGCTATATTGTGAGAGGGTGTATGTTGTGGGGGGGGGGGGGTCTTAATATATTTTGTGATATGAGAGAAGGGAGGGGGGCTGTCTTAATAGCTCTTCGGTGGGTGGTAGGCTATTAATGGTGAAGTTTAGGTGGGGGCTAATTATTTAATGGGTGCTATTTTATTTGTGGGGTGATGGGGCAAATTAATTTATTGGTGGAGCCTATTAAATTAAGATGGGGGACGGGACCTTTTAATGCTGGGGTTGTTTGGGGCTATTAATTGAATGTGGGGTTGGATTTTGGGGAGGAGGGGTATTTACTAAATGTGAATATTATTTATTGCTGGGGATTGTTGTGGGAAATGGTTATATTAAACGTAAATGCTATTAATTTATTGTTGAGGCTGTTTGGAGGGAGGGAAATAGGTTTATTTATTAAATGCGAGTACTATTATCTTAATGTTGGGACTGGAGGGAGGCCTAATTATTAAAACTGGGTGCTATTGATTTAATCCTTGGTCTGGTTGGAGTTTTCTACGTTTCATTTACCCTTTTTTTTTTTTTTTTTCTTTTTTTTCCCCCCAAACCAGCAGCCACAGGTGGTGAAAGTGACAAGAACAGGTAGGAGAGAGCAGGACAGTCTGCTATCTGTCCTGAATCTGTTGAGGCAGTCCCGAATTTGGGTGACTGTCTTACTTAGTCAGGATATGGTCTGACTACAAGGACAGTGGGAGGTCTGTCCTGCTTCACACTGTACTGCTCGTGAAGGCAGAACTGCGTGTACCTAACAGTAGTGCACACAGTATTGCTGTGTACTTCTAAAATGTATCTAAAATTAATACCTTCCCCCCCCCACCCAAAAACAGAAGCTTTCTGCCTTACATTTCTATTTTGTTGATCACATGACCATAAATCCCACCCCACAAGCTCGCTGCCTAGGTGTAATCCTTGACTCATAACTATCATTTATTCCCCACATCGACTTTATATCTAAATCATGTTACATTCATCTAAAGAACATTTCCAGAATACGCACATATCTCACAGAAGACACTGCAAAAACCTTAATTCATGAACTCATCATCTCCCGCATCGACTATTGCAATTCCCTCCTTACTGGTCTTCCCAAAGTCAGACTTGAACCCCTACAATCTATTTTGCATGCAGCGGCTAGATTGATTTTCCTTGCAAATCGTTCTTCCTCTGCTGAGCCACTCTGTTAGTCTCTACATTGGTTGCCTGTATTTCAACGAATCCAATATAAAATTCTTCTACTAACATACAAGGCCGTCAACAAAATTGCATCGACATACATCTCCTCACTTGTCTCGAAATATCTCCCAACTCGACACCTCCGTTCTGCACAAGATCTGCGTCTCTCTTCCACTCCCATCACATCCTCCCATTCCCGGTTATAGGACTTTTTTCAAGCTGCATCCACTTTGTGGAATTCCCTCCCTCGCACAGTAAGACTTTTCTCTAGTCTTCAAGTGTTCTCTGAAAACCCACCTCTTCAGGCAAGCTTATGATATTCCTCAACCACCATCTTAATCTCCCTAGGTTACCCTATTACCACTCTTTACACAGCTAACACAAGGTAACAACCCTCTGACCAACATTGCTGTGTGACTGATCACACAACCCACTCAATACTTTTTACCTTTGCATTCTAGCTGGTCCAATGTGCAATATGATGTAGCACATGCCCCTGTGTTTCAAACTCCCATTGTCCCATAGATTGTAAGCTTGCGAGCAGGGTTCTCTTACCTCTCTGTCTGTATTACCCAGTATTGTTTTGTTAATGTTTGTTCCTAATTATAAAGCGCTACGGAATTTGCTGGCGCAATATAAATAAATGTTGATGATGATGGGGTAAGGTCATACCCCATCATATACTGCTCTGGCAGATTGATCAAATACAATTGTGCCAAAATGTTTCGTAATAGTTAAACGTATTAAACAAAGTCAGATATGTTTCTAGGAAGGGAATTTTGGAAGGATGTGTTAGTAGGCAACTAAACAAGTTTGTGCACAGTGGTATAAACCAGACGCAGACCATCCAAAAGGATTCATGTATTTTTATATTGCAGGAGTGGCAGCTTTTTCCCTGCATTGCCTTAGAGATGACCCACTGTGGCTTAAGTCATCACATCCAGGTTTTCCTAAATGATGCTACAACCAAATTCCAGTAGTTCTAAATCCCGCCTACTTTTGTGTTGGCCCCACCTACAGTTGACTTGGTCCCACCCACATGAGGCCACTTCAAGAATTTTTTTCAGGGTCACTTTAAATTCCCAATCCGCCCCTGCATATGCTAGTGTTGTCCAGCCGAACATATGCACAGACATTTGCTTTTTCATACTTATATTTTGCAAATACATCCAACTCTACATGAGAACCATAAAGATGAAACGCCGAGCTACACATTTTGCTATTTGTAAATGTTCCTTTTTTTGCAAAGCTCAGTTGTTTATGTATCAAACAATTGTAGAAGTTAATTTTCCACTGGGTGCATTTGTGTTCCTATCAGAATAAATAAAAAATCCAGATTTGTATAAATGTTTGTTTATTTCAAATGCTTTCAATTGTTCCTGTGGTTGCCTGTATTAAGTAAGGTAGCCTTACATTCATCTGAGCAATCACCTTGGACGGGTAATCTAATGGGCAAATGCTGCCCTCTAGTGTTTACATGTAGAAATCTTATGAAGATACATTAAAGCTCAACTTCTTTACATGTGTTTTAGATTATACAAGGTTTGGATCTTATGTGCTGTTTGCTGTTTTGGATTGTTTCATAATTTATTTATACTTCGTTTTGGAACCTCAGGCTGACATCTACCTTGTCGTAATTCCAGCCTTGGAAAAGCTAGTGAAAATATCTAACAGCGAGTTACAGCAGATCTACTAACTTAAGTAGAACTACTTGTAAATAAAACAAATATGACCTAAGTGATATGTTGCATATGATTTTCATCTTGTCACTCCTACTATATCTTCAGCAAACAAACTTTAGTGCAGCCCTGTATAAGTATGGAAACCCCACAGTCTATTCATAAAAAGTGTATTTATTAGCTAGGGATTTGCTGGATTTAGGACTTCTCCTGTGTGAAGCCCTCCCATTGGAAGATAGCTTTCGGCTACGATTGCTGGTCTGTCCAGCGAAGCTTCCCTATGTCTGGTCTCCTAGTACCAGTGGGCATACCATAAGGTCACTGGCATTCATGTGACACAGAGTATCTCTCTCTTGGTTTCCCTAATGCGCACACCTATGCTGGCATTGTAATAGATGTATAACTTTTAATCTGATCATGGCTGTGTTTATAAATCATCTGCCACCTGTAGGTAAGTTGTTATGACCTAACATTACTTCTGCTGTTTGCTTCTGGAGCAAATCCAAAGTTCATCATCTGGTGGAGAAAACTGTTTCATCACATTCTGAGTAATGTGTTTTCATGCTGTCTCTGTTCTATTGTTCTCATTCTAGCCGCTCTTCAGGAAAAGTGGATATTTTTTTCTATTTAATTACATAATCCCATTACTTGCAGTTTTTTTTTTTTGTGTGCTGGTTTTTTTTAATTTAAATTTATTATTTCATTTTGAAAATTTGTCAGATACAAATTCCTCAGACAGGAATCCAAGGGGTCACTAATCGTGATCATCATCATCATCAGATAAATATAGAGGTGAATGTGTAAGAAAATAGTTCAAATAAAAATAGGTTGGGCTAATGAGAAAGTGGGTTGTTAACATAGTTTCATTCTTGGTTGTCCATAGGCATGAACTGTATATACAGAGGCAATTTTCTAACTTACATTTTATGGTCATTTATAATTCTCTATATATTTATCCATATAGGTTTCCACTTGTTGTACCTCCATCATGTCATTGTGTCCCTTTCACTCTGGGAAAATATACTGTATAACTACTAAACTGTTAGCCAGGCTTAGCACAACCACAAGCAGGGGCACTGAGTCTAACATGTTGGTCTTTACCAAGGACCCTTGCAAGGGAGTCTGGGCTTTGCTGCAAGTGGCATGCAGGTCTCTGCCCTCTGCCCAGGTTCCAGGTGTGACAGGCTGGTATACAAAAGTAAGAGAATGTTGGAACAAGCCAGGGCTGTAAAAGGTCTGGCATTGACAATAAAGAATCAACAGGTGAATAGAATGGTCGGGAAAACCGAGGTCAAGGTCGCAAACAAAGTTTCAGGATCATGAAGCAAGCTGGAGATCTGGTACATAGGAATTCCCAATGGAACAATATCACAAGATAGGTCTCCTTTGCTTCAGACTAATTTTCTGGCACCAAACTCCTCAGAGCTGGATTATATAGTATAAGTAACTTGATTTGGGTGGGCAACAAGAGAGCAGGGTTCACATGACCACCGTTTCAAAGTAGCTGCTTTTCTGCACTACCGTCACTAGTGGGAGCAAGTCCAGAGAAAGAGTAGGCTGCTCAGTGATGGGACACACCAGAGGAGGAGCACTATGCCCTCTGGGCCTGGGAAGTGTGCACTGGACTCCAGGTCTGGTGCTGACAGCAGCAAGATGCTGGGACCCACTACAAGAGGAGTGCTGCTGGTCCAGCCTTTGACATATTGTTTCCTAATTCTATGATAGGCTGCATTTTTGTTATATCTGCCCTCCGTCCCAATTTCTTGTGGTTATAGCGGACATGGCCTTGGTAGAAATGGGCAGAGTGAGTAGTTCCATGGGCAAGTTGGAGCATTTGCAAGTCCTAAATAGCCAATTGGGAATGCTCAGAAGCAAGTTTTTCTGAATATTGTCTCCACTCACGCGTCGGCTGCCCTGAATGTGGGTGTTAGAATGTCAGAAGTTTCTGCTATACTTGGACTTCAAGTTCCAGAAAAATCATTCAAAGAGGAGAGAACACTCCCGATCTTCTTCTAACAGTTGCAGATATTTCCCACAGAGGCTGATATTGTAACAGATACTTTCATGCATAATGCCACTTCTCAAGGAAACAAATTTACTTTTTTGTCTAAATCTTGTAATGTCTGATAGCATAACATGAACACACAACTCTCCGTTTAATGACTTAACAAACAAACCTCTATACATACACATATATTGTTATGTTATTATCTATTTATTGTAGGGTCATTATACTTAGTGTCTTCTTCTTTATTAGCCATTTTAGTCTTTGAAAACCTCCCACCAAAAACTTAAGTTTCACTTACACTGGTGTGTCTGGCTGCTTGAGGGCAGTATAATGACCTGTGAGGAACAATCATACCTGCAGGAGCCCTAATTTTCAGCAGTAAACAGGGATGTGGCTTAGGAGTAAGGGAGAGAGCTTTGCTAAAAATGTGCTTGGTTTGGGTTCATTATGGCATGGTCTAACCTGCCTCAATGTCGGCAGGTATGCACGTTAGAGAATGATGGAGAATTGTTTGATGCATTCCAAACTGACATGTCCTGGTCACACCTAATTTGGATCAATGGTTGTTTTTGGGTCCATAAACTTAGTTATTTGCTGCCAATTCCGCCTAAAACATCGAATTGGCTATCAAAATAACCATATCTATGGGAACGTTTACTGACAGGAAGTCTTTTGTGCAGAACATAACATAAACCCATGATCACAAACATTTCTAGGGTATTCATCTGAACTAATGAAACTATATTTGAGATGTACATTTTGTGAATGTTCCACTCAGTTATTTTATAACTAAGTGACGGTATATTCAGAATTTGAGCTTAAAATGTAACTAATAAAATAAAAAAAGCATCAAAATGCATATTTTAAAATAGATTTGTTTTACTTTATGTGGAAAAGTGTTTCGTGGGTATCTAATACAATCCATTTCACAAAGAACACCACAGTCCGCTTCTGGTTTTTTTTTTTCAACTTATTTTCCATTTACAGTCATTTTAACTTAATTAACTAATGAATGTAAATAGTTGATTATCAATCCTTAGGAAAACACATGAGCAGTCCATTCCATATAAGGTGAAACAAGCCACGTTGAACAGTATGTCTCTGTTATTGCTGATATGGATAATAACCATACTATGCCGTGTAATCAGAAAGTAAAGAGAATTCTATGGTAACGATTAGCTCTGGTTAATTTATTCTCTATGAAGTGTATGTAAACAGGTGAAGAATGTAGAAAAGAATGCTGCAAAATGACTAACCGGGCAGTTTTTATATATTGATCCAAGTCAGTATGATCATTTTTGAAAACTATAAGGGGCATATTCAATTCCGATCCGCGGTAACACGCGTTACAGCGGAAAATGCGCACAACTGCCGGTAATACGGTATCGCAATAACGCAGATTGTCGTACACAGCCCTATGGGCTGCGAACGAAAATCCACGTGATTGCGGTACCGTGGATTAGGTTCGCGGCCGTTCCGGCGCGATCCCGCGAATCGGAATCGGAATTGAATATGCCCCACAAAGTTATGTTATGCGCCTATTTTTTGCACAATGGAACTGGTTTACAACGAAGCGCATGGATTTGAAACCCAACATGGCGGCATTTGTCAGGGTGTAATATTTTGCATCCTACAATGGGAGAAGATGGGCAGATTTCGGACATTAATCCCCCTTCTTGTACACCAATATGCAAAAATGAAATCTCATTTTATGGGATGAGTTTATTTAAATAAGATCCAAGGAATGGAGAAGGAGCCTTTAACCATTTAGAGAGGCGTTCTCTGATTAGCTCAGCACACAAACCATTTTCCATCCAAGAAAATGAATAGAATTTTATGGGTGCTCAGAATGAACCGGTAATCATGAGTTATCCAAAACGTTCAATAGGACGTCTTTTACACCTTACCTTATATAGGGAAGCACATTATAGGCACGTTTTGACCAATGTAATTAAAACATTTAAACATACAAAAGTGACACATATAATAAAAGTTCTGATGTTCCCTAACTTTAAAAATTCAATATATATATAGTATATTGGCACAACATTTTAAAATGTGAGATCATGTGAACTTTGCCCATTATGTTTATGTCAAGACATTTTACATTATTCAATTTGTAACTTTGCAAGTTAGTTGCAGAAAGGTAAAGTGATTTTGGTATTTACAAAATTACAATTGATTCCAGCTTGATATATATGAGAGCAGAAAACCAAAACTTAAAGAAGTAGCTCAACAAGCTGGAGGAAAATGGACCAAAGACCATGATATGACTGCAAAGGATCCAAAACAAACAAAATTGCCTTTTATAGGGCATGTTAACTTCTAACTTTAACCCATTCGTCGTTAAGGCTTGTCCTTGTGCTGAGCCTATTTTGGCACTTTTTTGGGCTAGTCATAGTCAATATCAGTAACTTGTTTATGCAGTACCCTCACAAATTATACCTTGATTTTTTTTCAGAAAATGCCATTCGATTGCTTATAAATACTGTCATGGCATAGAAAATTGGCCCAAAATATCCCATAAAATGTCTATTTTAAATTGCAATTAAGCTAAAATATTTTGGTTTTTTTGTTTATATAAAACGCCCCCAAGAAATACTTTGTGGTTCTCCTTTGGCATCAATCCACCTATCCAAAACAGTAAAAAGCTGGATTCTACACTTAGCTTTCCATAATAAAATCTGCACTTAAAAATTATGATATACTGTGTCTGTATATTTTCTATTTGCTACTTTGCACGGTCTTGAAATGCATAAAATGTGTAGGAATAATGTGGGTAGCTTTAAAAACAGACAACCTAATGTGTCAAATAAAGATACTTCTTTGTTTATGGAAGCCATGATGGGGGAGATCTGAGCATTAAAACACGTAACATGTTTATTGTGTAGTGATCACCAGACAATAACTACTAAGGGGACACATCACATATACTCTTTTATGGGCCCCCATAGTTTCTTGGAGCCTGATAGGGCATTACAAAACACCTCCCACAACTTGTGCTCCTTAGTGATTTCTGCAGTGTAGTGTATAAATGTGTGGTGATCACATGTGATATCCCTGCTTCAAATGGGAGTACACCTGAGTCTCAAGGTGCCCGGATGGTAGTTTGATCTAATGGTAATTAGAACATGGATTGTTTAGGTAATGCTTTGCATGGGAGGTCAGATTCCTTCCTTGAATGTATTTACACTTTGTCACTTGCATGGATCTCTCTCTACAAATGCAGAAGTGATTTCACTTGTTAATGATTGTGAGACCATGAACCTCTCTAGAGAGCTGTGGGTCACAGCAGTAAGAAACCATTACTTGCTGTTAATGCTTAAACAGCACAAGTGAATAGAGTGCTGGCCAAACACTGTAGTTGTAGAGTGGGTAATAAGAAAGAATATCAATATAAGGAGCATATTTAATTAGCCACGGACATTGTGGCTGCGCATTTTTTCTATTATTATAGTACCTCAACATTGTGGATTTCCCTTCGCAACCCTATGGCGTCGGCGGGGGAAGGGAAATCCGTGATGTTGTAGTAATGCGACGTGCCTTCCGGTCTGTTCCAGAGGCACTTTGCTCTTAATTGAATATGCCCCTAAATGTGGCAATAAGTGGTACAATTGAAACGCGATCTCATTTTAGTAAATAATGCATAGTTGCCTACTCTCACGGAATGTCTGGGATACTCCCGAATTTCTGGGAGTTCTCCCAGGAGAGCAGGGCAACCTTCCATTTCCTAACCACCACAATAGTAAAGTGATGGGGGCGGGGCTTAGGATGGGAAATGCGCATCATCGTGGCCCTGCCTCCTGCTGTAATAGGTCAGAAAATGTGATGGATGTTTAAGGGATGGGGCCAAGTGACACGAACCGCCGGGCTCCTCCCCCACACAACCTCCTCCCCCCAATCTCCCAGAACACTCCTTGCCAAAGTATGGAATAATGTTAAAGGATATTTTCACCCATACAAGTATTTTACTAGTAAACCCCCTTACCTATAGATGTCCGAATGGCAGGAGTCTGACATGTGGGAGAGCTGCTATTTGTGAGATTCCCATTAGCAATCTAATGGCTGATTCTCCTGACAAGAGAATTTTGAAGGTCTAATTTTTAACCATATTGCAGCTTGTCATGTGAATAGCTCTGACCAATCCGGGTCCTGGACAGATTATAAGGTGCAATGCGTCAGAATCATTATACAGCCACTGACAGCGTATCTCCATAATGGCAGCTGCCGAAGCGTTGGGTCCCCTGATGTTCTGACATTTGGGGAGAGAGATTTACTAATAAAATATTTCTATGGGTGGTCATCTTGGGTAAGGGAAAAGGTAGACTGTTCAATATGGGACAACTACCCCTCTTTAGTTAGTGCCACTATTTGGCATCTTTATCAAATTATCATGTTCCAACACTAATAATACCAGGTACTTAACACTATTACTTTGCTGAAAAGTAGCCCATGCACTAAACTGGTTTATATTTAGGTGTGTCAGAGAGTTAATTTAAATGTAAAATGTAATGTGTATGTAATAAGCAAATCAATGCCAATGTGTGATGAATGTTTATTTACTCTGACAATAATAGGTTGTAATCTGTTACAAATAAAATTTGACAATATTAATTCACAGCAACATATTCTGTAATCTTTGAGATAGGAGTTGTTGGTCCACTTGGTGGAGCTATAATATTTCTTAAGAGTATTTAACGTCCCATCTGCAAGTTGCATAGAAAGTGATTTTGTAGCAATGAATCATAGTAAACCATCACAACTTTATTTTTCTCTGCAAACATATATTGGCAACTTGGGGGGTCTGGGCTGCTTTCTGGCAAATTAATCAGAAAAAGAGAGAAAATCTGTGATGGAAAAAAAACTAGAACTTCTAGTGGTCCACAAGCTGCCCATCAGTAATCAATGGCAAGCGAAGGCAGAATGTTACCTTATATTATAGCCTCTTAATTCCCTATGTGCGACAATTCAAACCTATTGGGGTTATAAGGGTGGTTGGGGGTAGCCCTGGCACACCCATACCATGGGGATGGCGCTATGCTCCCATGGTGACGTGGCCACTTTTGCGATTACCTCTAAGACAATGTTGGGAGGTTCTGTATGTTATGGGGGCTGTTCAATTTGGGACAACTACCCCTCTTTAGTTAGTGCCACTGAATGTAGCAATCTGGCGAGGGTTCCTACATTTGTATCAACAGTAATTGACTGATTGATAACTATGAGATATGTTGTAAATAAGAAAACAAACTTCAAAAACCTTCCTAGCACAATAAGACTATTTTAGGTATTCTGTTCATTTTCCTCTTAGCCTCACATTTAATGTAGATCCTTTGCCAGCAGAATAAGAGCACTTTCATAAATAGAGTTCAGCACTGATGCCCCTAGAGGCTGGAAAACCTACTACATGTCACGTATTGTGTCTGGAGCTGTCTACTCTTGCAGGACATGATTATGTACCAGAAAGGAATGTTCACTTTTGGACAACTTCTTTCTTAGTATAACCAATCTCCAATCTGTATGGTATCTTAAGCTGCACAGCTTAATATAAATCTGTGCAACTAATAGAGTTTAGCAATTGGTTTATTTTCACCAGGCAGGTTTATTTCTTTTCTGTTTTGCTTCCAAATATTGCTTAATGCTGTCCATTCAGCCTATTTAAGGCTCTTTGGGTGTGGTTGATAAACTAGCTCTTTGTTGCATATTAGCCTCTATACCTGAGAGGTGACTACATTTGCTGTAACTGCATTGCGGTGTTGTATGAAGTAGATTCTATGCAATCAATTGTATGGAAATTTGCACGTTTTTGTGACTTGTGGCTGCAATTCAGCTGTTTGGCTCAATCATCCAAGCTATGTGCATAACTCCCAAATATTCCAAACTGGTAAATTGGGCCATTTAGGGTAACTTAGGTTTGGGAAACTTAGGGTACATATCAGAACTGTCCAAAGCATGCTGAGTCCTCCCAGATTGTGCTCAGCCAAACCATGTTCAGTAGGCATAATTCCACCCCTTCCTCCCTGCAAGAATTGTAACTGTCCCTCAAAATCAGGATAGTTGGAAATTATGTATTTAGTGATCAAATAGGCTACAGATCTGGGTATTCAAGAGACACAACTTTCTGGGAATTGTATATACTGGACATAGTTTTATGTTATTCCTCTGTGCAAGTTATGGGTAAACTTAGCTAATTGTGTCTGCCTCTCTTTGCTTGCTCTATATCCTATTTTCAGACCATCCTGGACTTGAGCATGATTCCAATGACATCATACCAAGCCTCAACTATGTCATTTGTGACTGTTGCCATTAAGCCACGCCCGAGCTATTGTATTAAGACAATTATCATAATTCAACTACGTTCTGAGAAAGCATACAATGGAACTGTACTGAATGATGAGCTCTGCAAGCAAATTTACTAGCACCATGGTAGGATGTAGGTGCTATAATAGGAATATTTGTATACATTGATCACTTATTATTTACATTAGACAAATAGAAAATATAGTGTTTGCATCAATTTCAGAACTTGAGTTGAATAAGTAAAGAAAAAGTGATGACAGCAACTGGAGTGGATAAAAATCACTTCAAATGATAAAGTTTGGGAACTCAGTACATTTCATTCTTTCACTGTGCCAGTTGTACAAAGTACATTCCCATAAGTTGTCTTCTGCAATACTGTTTTCATTGAAAATTTAGGTTGTAAAAACCTCAGCTTTACGAAAATCTAATTTGTTGTGTAGTTCAGCATCACTAACTTAAAATATCTGATCAAAACCATGTGTTTAGTTTTCTAAGGAAACGGAAATTTTAATAGTCCCAATGAAAACATTGTTTATCTAGTTTACACAGAGATCTGTCTCAAAAAGGGGACTTTTTTGGACTGATGGAAATTTCAAAATTTCCATCAAAGTGAAAATTCACAATAGTAATTGCATTGTTACTGATTTTGGCATGCCTGTCGTTTCCAAAGTATTTTTGGGGTGAATGTGATAAAATTATCTGGAATGAGGTTTCAAATAAAAGGTTTTCTTTTTTTTCCAAGATACATAACTGTGAAGATACCAGGTTTTCTGGCCTAATTCTACACACTTCACGCTGGCTGGCCACACAGGGGTGCCTTACTATGCCAGGGAAACCTACCCAGTACCTTCTAGGATTCGTATAGTCACTCAGGGAAATTCAGTTAGAAAGTAAAACAATACATTTATTGTAATAAAAACAATCACTAGAATATTATATACACACAGTAAATAAATGCCAGGCAGGTTCACCATATTATCTGTACCTTACACCACTAGCTTAAGGAGTTACAGTCACCTGGCTGTCCTGAATTGGAGAATTCAAAGCCCATGGATCTCTCTCAGCTGCATATGTAGTCTCTGGTAGAGAATGGCAACTCAACAATGGACCTTGCACCTTTTAGGAATCAAATCACAGAAATAACATCATCTCCCCCCTGGAGTGGCTCCTTATATCTAGGGTCAAATTTCCACAGTGTTTTCCCCTCCATGGGCAAACCCCTGTCTCTCTTCCTCTTTAAACATTGGTGGTTGCTGGATCAAGGAGTTGGAGGGGGAGTAGAGATGAGTTGTTATTCCACCAAAGCTCCCCTGCGGTTTCGCAGACAGAATGTCTCAGGAAGTCCTGTGGAGGACAATGGGTACTAATTGGCCTTCCCCACCTCAAAATATCAGATAACGGTTAACCCATCCTGAAATTAACCCCTTACACTACTTTGTGATGTCACAGGGTCCCTAGCTGTTCCATGCTTCCTGTAGAGAAAGGAGGGGGGAGAATAAATGCAGTTACAGCCCCCTCACCTGTTTCCTGGACACTGATCCTTACCCATAGCCCACCTGGCTTTAATTTGAGAACAATGCATAACAGCATCAATGCAATATCAACAGTATACAATAAACAATATACATATTTACATTGAGCTACAATGTCCCCTTATCCACATGTAATTAGACACTGCAGTTGTACTCTTTTGAGCTGGGGAACAAAATCAAAGGCTATAAAAAGTATATGTTATAATCCACATATTGTGAGAAACGAGGGGCAGGCTGGTTAAGGTGCTATCAAACTCGTTTTGTGACAATAACATTGTATGAAGTCTTCTGATCTATTATTCCTTAGATGCTGCGGGGACTAGCCTTGATGTGTATGATATCCACACTGTATGCTTCTCAAGGGGAGAAAGTGTTTGGTTTCCCCCCTTGTAGTGGTGGTAAGTAACACATACTTTGCACACCATTAAATAATGAAAGAATGGTGCAGGGACTGATGTGAGTGAGTTCTCTGTACAGCGCTACGGAATTAGTGGCGCTATATAAATAAATGGTGATGATGATCTACATGTAAAAGGATATAAGCACACTACCTAGCACAACTCTGTTTGATTGATGTATATGGGTGGATGATAATTTATTGTGTATTATCATGGCAGACTTATAATATATTATATTGGCTTATTATTATGGCTTACATGAGGATAAATACAAATAACAGACGACCCTCTGAGCATTCACCTGTGTCCTTAGCTCCTTCCTGCGTTATTGTCAGATTTGTTTGTTATAGCTTGTAACACTTGTTTAAAATGAATGCTGATGCATTATTACAGATCGGCGTCTCTTTCTTTGATTAAATGTATTGTTTTAACTTAAAGGGTAATGTGCAGCCCTTTTGAAGGTTAGAGTGTATCGGATTTCCTATCATTGCTGTAATGACTGAGTTTATGACCATGGCTTTTAAGTATTAAAAGAAACATGAAAGAACTAACCCTTATTATGGATAAGTAATTTATCCCTAGCTAAACTGTTACTGACACCTGTGAGAGGATCACATCAGCAGTGTTCCAATGTGACATCAATCTCCAGAGACTGCAGTAAATAAACCATTTTAGAATTGTTTGTCTTTGATTTGAAATGTCTGCAGTAGCTGCTCAGGTCAGAGTATATCTGCAAAGTAAGAGACATATATTTCAGCTCATCTCCACCTTAAAGTTGCTGTACAACCTAGGAAGATATTTTATTAATGTGCTATCTCCCCCACCCAGCTGTTTTTTCCCTGAAAACCGGCAGTTGTGTGAACCAATCACAAGTCACAAACAGGAGATTGTAGTTTATGATTGGTTATCTCGTTCAACCCACCCCACCCCTACCCTACTGTTTCAAGACGATCAGTTAATTATTTTACTGGTTCTGTATTACAGACCCAGAAAAGCCTTAGGGAAAAATGGCTGCATGTAGCATTCCCTGGGGCTCTGGCTATGGGGAGGAGGCATGTTACTAAAATATTTTCCCAGCTTTAACCCTGTATCATGGCTGGTAATATCTGGTGGGATTAGGAAAAAGGAATGATAGTGCATAATGAATTATGTGAAGTAAAACAAAACTACAGCTAATGCAAAAGCCTAATAATAAAGGAAGGTTAGAACAAAATAACACACGTAAATGGTTTCCAATTCGCTTCATTACTGCCGATGTATGTCACCATTCATAAGACTCAATGGCTTGTGAATATTTTTTCAAAGTCTTAAATTGTCTAAGAGATTGTTCATAACTGTTTTATTAGAAACTACTTCTGTATTTTCAGTACAAGTTATCAGGTCAGTGTCATTAATGTATTTGGATTGTAAGCCAGTCTCGGCAGTTGCCCATCTGTGATAGTTTGAGGAGTTTTCAAAACACAGTGAAATCAAATGAATGTTGTAATCTTGAATATAGATGTTGCTACGTCTGTAGCTTGTTGTATTATTGTTGTGTTATGTGTATACAGGTGATTTTGTAACTAAAACCAGACCAGACTCTGTCACACATAACAATTCTATAAACCGATATGTATTCAGAAGTTCTTCTTTAAGAAAGTGACGAGTTCATCAGCCTGACGTGAAGCCATCATTGCAATCAGCTCTACTTGCTATAGTTATTGTGTTTCACTGACGTCTGCCTGCAAACTATTTAGATCCTGCTCATTTCCAGTCTCTGTGTATTACCCGCTGATTTCTGGTTTGAAATGATCTCCTCTGGTTCCCAACTTCCGTCATGTTAATGTTAGAGCACCAGCTTGGATTGCTGATTTTTTGGCAATAATTCACTCCAGGGGAGACTGTTCCATTACTGATTCTAACATTACAGACTGCTAAACCTTTCATTACTGACGCTAGATGCCAAACTGCAATTTTTTCACATGGGACATATTGAAAAGAGCTTTCAGTTACGCTGTTCATGCATGATCCGGCTAGTAGGGTCACGCATGTGCATCATTCATCGGTCTTCGATATATTTTATTAATAAATTATGGCAATAGGAGGTTTTCTATCTCGACCCTATTGCCTGTTTTTAATAAATAGGTCTGTTAGAGAGATAAAGATCAAAATGCTACAGCCGTAGAGGAGGAGATAAAGGCAAAAATAAAAGTGACAGATAAGCATCTTAAAGGGTAGAATTCAATAAGTGTATGTCACGAACGCCCAGCCTGTCCCAGATACAGCAATCTGAACAGCTGGCCGTGACTGGTGTCACCTTAGTCACTTAGCAGTGAATACACCTTTTCTGCTACCACAAAGGATTTATTATGGTGTCATTACGTTCACCAGAACCACTTATTACTGTTTCACAAATCAGATACACATGTAGCATTAGCCTCCCTGGGCGTTGTAAATTCACAAAGAATCATGGAGAAATAGGCTAGATTAAATATGTTTAATCTGAAAAATATTTCCAAGTCTTATTTACAAAAAGGTAATAAAGAGACATATAATGGGTTGCACATAAGTTTCAGAAAATAAAATAGGAAATAAAACCAGAATCCCTACTTACAAGTTCAAGAATTGGCGTGTGAGGAATACACATTGGGAAGAATGACACATTTCAGTCTTGACAGACTCCCTCAAAGAAATGAACAATTTGATGTCTAAAAGCAAAAGATTTTAAACCCTTTTTTCCACATAACCCTCACCCCCTACCTTTTGCATTTTAGCTGTCAATAAAGAGAGATTAATCTCCCAAATGTCATAGGGCTTCAAAGTGAGCTAGGGATGTCTGGAGATCGGAATGTTCACAAGACCTTCAGTTCTCACCTCTCCTGTTCTTGCTGGGCTAGATGGTTTACAACTTTGGATTCAAACTCCTCCAAGACCCTTATCTATCCCGGGCCTGGCTAGTTACAAAAGATTTATGGTACTTGCATAAGCAAAGCCCATGTTGAGATTACATTACAAGATTACATACAATATATATTGTCATACATGAATTCAAAGAAAATAACAATCAGTTATTACATATACTACATAGTCGCCACAGTGTAATATTGTAAATTTTAGCAAGAGCTGAACTTTAGTTAGCGAAAAACAAGTGGAGGATTCTAAAGAGTAAAGACAGTGGGAGAAAAGAGAAGTGACAGGTCAGGGGTCCTCATAACAGGAAATTTATAGTGAGCTGACAGAGATAGCCAGAGAGATTAACAAACAGAGAGAAGTAACGCGAGGCGGGGATTGGAGGGATTCAGCATAGATAGAGAGCACGAGGGAGATAGAGAGTCAATGATTCTGAAACACACAGTGAAAATTAAAAAGATTTTTAGAAAAAGCATATAATAGTAAGATCAAGGAATGAAACCAGCAATAACCTCAGACAACCGGAGACACAACAGCGACAACTAAGAATCTTTTAAAAGGGAGGCCAAGGATCTCAAATTAGGGCTTTTCAGGAACAAGCCTACCCAGACCAGGAGGACAGAAAATAAACATATCACCCTACTAATTCGGCACACTACCAGGTACAGGTATGTGATGCAGCTTATCGACTCCTTATTACACTCTCAAAAATTGTGATAAAGCTACATATGGCATGGCCAGGTCAGTATATTTATATCTACAGACATTCAGATAAAAGCTGATAGGAAAAACTAGGCTACTACCCCATTGTATCTGACCTTGGTAAGCGAAATCACTCTTTCCTAACTCTATCTGCTTTCTTAGAGCCTGGTTCAGGTTTGAACCTCGCCTCTCTACATATTGGTGTCGATGGTGCATTCAGCAGAAACCTGACAGAGTGCCACAGGTATTCTATACAATCTCTAAACCATGGATGCAGGCACGGGCTGGGAGAGGGAAGCCCGGAGGGCACACAGGCGGCCGCTTCACATGACAGGGGATGCGGCCGCCTGTGCGCTGACGCGGCTGCATCTGATGTCATTAGATGCGGACGCGGGGAAAAGTGTTGTATTTTGCATCCGGGGGGGCGGCTGGATGGCCTACCCCCCCGGCCCGAGTAGCGGTCTGACCAAGCGGCCCAGTGGAGCGCTGCCCCCCTGCCCCCCGGGCCAGCCCGCCCCTGCATGGATGTAGCTATAGGACATGGTCATATATGCTGAAACATTACAGGGACTTTAGGAGAGCATTGCTGGGTGTTAGCAACACCAGTGCTCTCTCTCCTGTGGCGATGTTGTCAGGATATCTCCTGAATATGGACCACAGCTCTTTTGAAGTTAATGCTTTCTTGGATGATGTACTGGAAGCAGGGTCATAGCACGAATCCAGAATAAGCAGCAATGATGGATGTGTACAGCCTTGTAACTACAGGACACAAGATGGGGTCAAACTTAAACAGTACCCAATAAATCACCTAGAAAAATAGTGGTGAAAGATGCACCCTTTATTCAACATATAATTTACACAACACACAAAATAATAGCAAATATGCGACAAACCAGAGGGTTTGCCACAAAACGAACTACACACTCCTATACCTCACCATTGTCTTCTCTGGCTGCTAAGCCATGCTCTTCACTCATCTACCTACGTGGCAGGGATTGCGCTCAATATCTTCCTGCTTTTGGCTGGTCCAAAAAAAAAGCTCAGTATGTGAGGCCTCAATGTCCACACAGGCATTATCCTGGAGCAGTGTGACAAAAATAGTGACTCCTAGTCAGCACCGTCCTGAAGAGAGACCTCCCTATCTCATGCATCTGCATCTTTTAAAACCTCCCTTTTTTCCACGGTGGTGTGTCCTCAGCTCTTAAGATGGACATTCCCTCAGTCCCTCAGTCCATACATTCACCTTGCATTGGATTTCCACTTACCAGACCTTCCTCAGTCCTCCGCTCATTTGCAGACACTCTACATTGTTTGGCTTCAGAGCACTTGCTGAAGCTGGATGGGACTTAGTGGAACGCCTGCTGCTGGCGTATAGACTCAATGACCAGGAGGCATATTAAACAATTAACCGTACACAAACAAAAGACATGTTTGCATAACAGTAGTAGTGAGTGAGTGCAACCCCACCTGGCAACATTTAAGAATTTTACAATGGACATAATATACATACATCCTCTAGAATGTAATCTCTCGCGGGCAGGGTCCTCTCTGCCGTCTGTCTACTGTCTGACTCCCTTGTACGTCCTGTCATGTCTTTTGCTGCACTCTATGTGAGTCCCCATAGCATTACTCACACTTATCTGTGCTACTTATGATTATGACCTCATCTATTTGTTACTTGCTTTTGTAGCCGGCACTACGGAATCTGTGGCATCTTATAAATATATAAATAATAAGTAAGAATAATACATAATTAAAACAACACAATCCACGCAATTATCCAGTTTGATTCCTGACCATGGCCTTATCTGTGTGGAGTTTGTATGTTCTCCCCGTGTTTGCGTGTGTTTCCTCCAGGTGCTTCAGTTTCCTCCCACACTCCAAAAACTTACTAGTAGCTTA
Source organism: Mixophyes fleayi (assembly GCF_038048845.1). Classification (NCBI taxonomy): domain Eukaryota; kingdom Metazoa; phylum Chordata; class Amphibia; order Anura; family Limnodynastidae; genus Mixophyes; species Mixophyes fleayi. Next base: position 245,905,599 of record NC_134406.1, read on the forward strand.
GTTGGCTGCTATTAAATTGACCTTAGTCTCTCTTGGTCTGTGTGTGTGTATGTTAGAAAATTTACACTGTAAGCTCCAATGGGGCAGGGACTGATGTGAGTGAGTTTTCTGCACAGCGCTGTGTAATTAGTGGCGCTATATAAATAGCTGATGATGATAGTTTCAATGTCCTAACACCCCCATCTCGTCACAGTAACGTAACGTATTTTTTTCAGTGTTGTGTATTGTGGTTTAAACTAGAATTTAAATATACATAAATAAAAATTATTATTTTAAATTATTCCAGGACTGTAAACATCTGTGATACTTACCCCATTAACCTGGCATCTTTGAAGAGCAGTGAAATGCTATTTTTATCTTATAAAAATGAATATAACTGGTATTTTTGTTTTCTTTGGTAATGGTTCACATTTATGGAAAGCAGATGTCTTTTATTTATAAAAATGTAGCGATCACATGCCAGTATCGTACTTAAGACATAGTACTAAACAAAATTATAGTGGGCTTTTAGGGATCATTTATGAACCAGTTAAGCCAGGGGCGGATCTAGAAAGATTTTCTACCCCGGGCGATTTATGGGGGGCGATTTAGGCCCACCCCCTTTCTGCATTTTAAGGCTGCCGGCGGCAGCACAGTATGTGCAGGTCCGCTCGGCAGTGACAATGTGCTGCCTGGCTGCTCTGATTGTGTTTAAAACAGAGGCAGCGAGAGAAAAAAGTTCCTTAAAAAAAAAGAAGAAAATACTTACCTTGCGGTCAGGTGGCGATCCGGCTCCCTCCCAGGTCTCCTCCTCCGTGTGGAATTACCTGCCTCGCACAATAAGACTTTCCTCTTGTCTTCAAACCTCCAAGCGTTCTCTGAAAACCCACCTCTTCAGGTAAGTTTATAATATTTCTCAACCACCCTGTTAACCTCACTAGGGTACCCTATTACCACCCTTTACACAGTTCGCACAAGACAACAACCCTCTGACCAACATTGCTGTGTGACTGGATCATACAGGGCTATTCAAAAAGAATGAATCGATTTCCTTACGCAATATTTAATTAAGGAAACAAAACTCCAGCCAAGTCACAAATATTCTACTCATAATCAAGTTAAATGTCCTGTACTACAAGTGTTCAATGTGTTTTCAGTTCTCAAGCATCGTCATGAAATAAGTCACTGACCATTTGAAAGAGGAGGTTTCTAAGTTATTTCATGATGATGACTTATTTCATGACGATGCTTGAGAACCGAAATCACATTGAAGACTTGTAATACAGGAAATAAAACTTGATTATGAATAGAATATTTGTGACTTGGCTGGAGATTTGTTATACTTTTTCTTAATAAAATATTGCGTAATGAAATTGGTTCATTCTTTTTGAATAGCCCTGTATAGCATACTAATCACTTTTTACCTTTTCACTCTGATTGGACCAATATGCAATATGTAGCACTTAACCTCCTGTATCATACTCCCATTTTCCCATAGATTGTAAGCTTTTACCTGTCTGTTTGTATTACACAGTATTGTTTTATTACTGTTTGTTCCTAATTGTAAAGCGCTATTTAATTTGCTGGCACTATATGAATAAATGTTGATGATGATCTATAAAGCTCTATTTAGATATATCTGAGACTCCTGCTCTCACCCAATCATCACTATCCCACAAGGAAAGGCTACTCACATACGTAATGAGTGGCTGCTAGGCAAAAGTGTATTGGTGAAACTAGTGGGACATGGTCCCTGGGCTGGTGCATATATCCAACCATGCATATCCCTAGGGCTAATGCCCTGGGTGGTTGCCTCATCCACCCATATTATATTCAACCACAATATAGAAATTGCATTTGATTGCAAGGAATTACCCCAAGGTATGGGATGGGGTTCCCAATTGGAAGACTTTTTAAATTCAGCACCTCTGTACAGTGAGGCTTGTCATGTATTAAGAATACTGAGTATCTCCTGCACTTCACATGTCATGGTCATTGGACCTCCTGATGGGATAATACTTGGCAGCTGGAAGGTTTAATATTATAAAATGTCTTTGGGTGGACATCTCCATTAGAAAACCAACAAAACATGGCTGTTGTGTCTTTTACCCACAGCCTTCCATTATGCATTCTTATTTATCTTTATAACTGCCCACATCAGAACTGAGAACACTTTCTTCCACATCCATATCCACAGGGAATGCATTTTCTTCTGTCCACTTATATTATAGCTAATTTTACCTGGCACATTAAAATGTTTGATAGATGACCTTAAGTTGATATTAATATTATTTTATCTATCTGGATGTGCAGGTAGTGGACAAAAACATGGCTTTCTCAGTCACCACATCTCAACCCAATTGAACATTTATGGAACGACACGTTTATCCTGGAACAATGTGTTTTCCACCACTAAAGTCTTTCTTATGGGAGAATGGTGCTGCATTCATTCTACACAGTTCCAGACATCTGTAGACTCAATGCCACGGAGCATATGGGCCGTGGTAGCTCATACTTGCCAACTTTTCCTCATTGGCCTCAGGGAGATCCCGGGGGAAGGTGGGTGTGCGGGGGAGGGGCTTGACGAATCACATCATATTGGTACCGCCCCCTAAACAATTGTCACAATTTTGGCCAATTACAGCAGGGGGCGGGGCTAAGACAACGCATTATTTGCGTCATTAAGCCCCACCCCCGCCACTTATCTATTGCGGGGGCGAGAACCGGGAGGTTGCCCTGCTCTCACGGGAGCCCGGGAAGTCTCCCAGAAATGCGGGAGTCTCCTGGACATTCCAGGAGAGTAGGCAACTATGCGCTAAAGAAAAGCATCTAATGAATCTCTATAGACTGAAGTGTCTTTTATATTTCTGTCTCCATTACTGAAGTCATGTTGTCTTACCTGTCAGTCTTTGATTAAATCTTGGTCTACATGAAAATGGCCACCTCCACAGGCATCAATGCATGGACATAGGACACAATTTATGAACTGTGTCATCATGCCACAGATGGCGAAGCCAATTACGTCTTGTACTGGCTCAGCATCAGAGAGAATGCCAAACTCTTCAGGGAGTGAGGGAGATCACCCATATTTCAGGGAGTCTCCCTGACATTGAGGGAGAGTTGGCAAGTATGTAGTAGCTAGACGTGGTGGTGACCAAATGCTCTAAAAAGTGACTTTATATTGGTGTTTCTATCCTGGAGGCACTGCAATGTTAGGGCACATCATATTTTTGTTTCTATATACTAATAATAACTCTGTGTTTTTACTTACGAACCTGACAACAACACGTTTCTATTTATGTGACCATTTTAAAACCAGCCTTTAGCAATGTCTGAATCAAGAAGTCCAGAATAAACTTATATTACTCTCTTGGCCAGTGAGATACAACCTTTGCTCCCCAATGTAAAACTTGAATTAGATACTTGAGATACAGCTGCATGCTTTCCTAACCTTTCCTCCAGATATTTTCTGAAAGCCATCTGGGAAACCTCTAAGAACATAGATGAACAGACGAGGCAGATATTTGCTTCAGGCACTTCATTAAAATGTACATTGACATTATCCTATCATGAATTGTATGGAAAAAGTTCAATAACATATCTTTTAACTTTCCACTGGAGGGTTACTAAGCTGAAAATACAGAATTTTATGGAATATTGAGATATTTCAAATATGTGAGTGAAATGCACTAGAGAACAACTCAAAAATGTCTGTTTACTTTTAGAACCCTCACAGATTGTAAACGCTTCCTCTGTATAACACTGTATACGTGCTTTTATGTGTTTCAGGACCACAAGGCAAAAATGCATAAGCTGCTCCGCCACAAATAAAATAGACTATTAAAGTGAAGGTAGTGGACTATTTTGGACTAAGATCAAAGACTAATAGAGACAGAAAATGTAAGTCATGTTTTAATGGTGACATGTTAATTTGCCCCCTTTACAGCTTAAAGGAAATTGTATGACAGAATTTCATAAACTAGTTGACAAATTTATTTTATGTTAGAATCAATGGCTCAGTCTATTTCACGGATGTGCTGTATGTCTGAGATAGGATTTCACTGTGAAATGTTGTTTAGTTCATGTGTATTTTTAAGAAGTGGTTTTGGTAGTCCTCTCCATTTCATCTTTTACACAATGAGAAGAAGATAAAGAGACATTTGAATACAATAGACACGATTTCGGCACAAGTTTGGTATCAAATTACCTGCGTACCTGAGAATGATCCGATGGATATCTATTGGATAATGTTTTGTTATGCCTGAAAATTCTTTACAGTCATCTGGCCTGTGTGTGGACATGTGGTCCTCATCTGGCCTGTGTGTGGACATGTGGTCCTCATCTGGCCTGTGTGTGGTCATGTGGTCCTCATCTGGCCTGTGTGTAATCATGTGGTCCTCATCTGGCCTGTGTGTGTGGTCATGTGGTCCTCATCTGGCCTGTGTGTGATCATGTGGTCCTCATCTTGCCTGCCTGTGTCTGTGGTCATGTGGCCCCATGTCTGTGGTCATATGGTCCCATCTGGCCTGTGTAAGGGGTCATGTGGTCCCATCTGGCCTGTTTCAGTGGTCATGTGGTCCCATCTGGCCTGTGTCAGTGGTCATGTGGTCCCATCTGGCCTGTGTCAGTGGTCATCTAGCTCCCATATTGCCTGTGTTTGTGGTCATCTGGCCCTCTGTAATTTGCCAATGCAGACTGAGCACTGAATGGTTGGATCTGTCTGTATTTTTATACTTTATGTTTATGTAACAGTTGCTGGTTATGTGACCAAAATGTTATTTATACAATGAGTGGATTGGGGTGGTCATTAGGCACGATAAACACCCCCTTGAGCATGCATGACATGTGGGTGTGAAAGCTTCTGGTCTGTCTAAAAATGATTATACTCTCCCAACAGTATCACACTCACTATTAAGTACTCAGTTCTGCCACCATTAATATTTGGTTCCAAAGCAAACACTTTGAGGTTTTATTTTAAAATAAGACAGAGAGTATTTGAGCACTCCCTGAATCAAATTTAATCAGTTTTTTTTAACCAAACAATTGTCTGCCTTAAATGTAGCATTATAACATTCAAGTCTAAATGACATGTGAACCCTTTAACAACACAAAGACAGAATGTTATTAAATTGACTTTAATATGATGAAAAAAGTCACATAGATTAAAGTATAAAAACTACAATAAATTGACAAACAGATAAGCAAACAAGTTTCTTAAAATAAACATGAAACAGAAAAACAATGGGGAAGGCTGGAAAATGGACAGAACATCAATAATAGAACAACAATACCCCACTCCAAAACGTCACACAGCCCCGGTATTCGTCCCAGGCATGCTGCTCCTTTCATAGGTGGTATTGTACCTTTTAAAGTTGGACTATTTCTAACGTGCAGATCGGATTAATGAACAGTAATATATAGCAAACAATCAGACATTGGCTTTAATCCGTCTAGTACTAGTCAAGTTAAAACATATATTCAACACATTTTTATGGCTTACAACAAGGGCCACTTTAAGAAACTAAACCTTGGAATATAAAATGTAACGTGGGTCTCCAGTACCTTTGCATCATACAGATAATGTAATATTAAGTTTTGACGAGTGCACACAAGTGTTCCCGTGCATAAAGAGGATATGGCCTACTGGGCAGTAACATGGTTATACTGAGAGTACTGGCTGAGTCGACCATGGCATAGCCAACTCTGTCCTGATACGCAGGAATGTTGGCAGGTAAGTGTGCTGTGCAATGAGGTAAGGGCTCAAATTGGGTTGGGATAGTTTTTTCCTTTATCTTGATCTTGTTTGACCCTGACAATTCCTATACCTATACAAGAGCCCACATCCAGGCTCCAATACTAGGAAGCTTAATGATAGCCATTTTGTAAAGGCACTGGTAAGAGCACATTGGTTCAATCTACTTTATGTTATTTAGGAACTCGTCTACTGTGTATAGAGGGATGTTTTCACAGGAAGGATGCCTAAGCCTCTGGCACGAAAAGGGTTATATGACATCTAATCATCATATCTTGCAGAGATCATTAGAGTGGAGAACAGCTCTTCACATAACAGAGTCATCTTGCTAGATTATATACAAGCAAAATACTGTGTAATAGTTGGCGTGGCATCTAAAGGATTAGAGTGTATAAAATATTAAGGCCAAAATCAGAGTACATTGTTCATCTTTTAAGAATAGGACGGCCATTTGAATAACACACAAATGCTCTAAATAAATCAGAGAGTTGGTAAAACAGAATTACACACAACCCATATGTGTTATATTGCGTATAGATAGTATTTCTCTCTATTTTTTTTTTCCTTAAATGGACAGTAAAGTTTAGCGTATGCAGAAAACTAAAAAAATAAAATTAAATATACACTATATATATATTGTGAATAGACATGGTTCTGAAAATCTTTGGAGCTGAATTAATTAATGAAAACAAACACATTGCCACCTTCTAAGGGTAAATACCTAATTGCATTTGATCGATACACGTTTTAATGCATGTAAAGGGAAGTGCTTCTGTTTTTGCTTGTGTTGTTGTTCACTTTATTTAATGCTAATTGTTCCATTCCCATATATTTGTAGTTTTTCAGCACATTGTCTCGTCTTTCCGAACATTCAATATGTTTACCACAAGTTAAATGGGGAAACATACAGTGATCTCCAATAACCTTAAATTGCTAGTAACAAATAATAGTAACACATTTAAAAGGAGTGTGTATGTAACATGTATTTTCACACATGTTATTACTTGCATTTTCAATGCAAAAATGTCAGTAGGTATGAGGCCTAAGAACATATATTAGAATGCATATGATGCAGTTGAGATGCATTCTAAATCCATTACTATAGAAAATTGGACATTGAATGGATCTCAATAGGACAATGGAGGAAATGTGTCAAGAGACCTGATGTCCTGTCTCCTAAATCTGTCAACAGGCCCGGCGCTCCCATTAGGCAAGGTTAGGCAGTTGCCTAGGGTGCCGGGCTCTGGTGGGCGCCACAGAATTAAAAAGCATTTATTAGTGTAGTTTAAAACTGTGCGGCAACCGTTGAGCATACCTCCCATAGCCACCGCACAGCTTCAGATAGATTCACGGGGGGGGGGGGGAGGGGCTATGGATCACCACCGCCGCCCTCCCCTCTAACAGCTGATGGGGCGCTCTGTCTCCTCCCCTCCACTCACTGACTGTCGGGCGTGACATCATCATCACAGCCCAACAGTGTCAGTGAGGGATGGGACCCGGCAGAGAGGACCAGCTTTATGGAGCCAAGATAAGGAAAGACGGGGGGGGGGATGGATTTTTTTACATTGTGCCGGGGGGCGGATTTTTTTACATTGTGCCTGGGGGGGGCGGATTTTGACATTGTGCCTAGGGCGCCGAGGACCCTAGCACCGGCCCTGTCTGTCAACCATACCCGTTTCTAGATTAAAAATAAAAGTATCTTAAGCCATCTCAACAATGCTGTCAAGTTGTCAATTCCCACTCATTAGAGATTTTGCTTTTCTTCAACTGTGCTTCATTGGTTCTTCAAAAGTCATGGGTTTACGGACGAATCAAATAACCAATATAGGACGAGCTAGGCTTAGCCCCTACCCCCTCCTCCGTCCTTTTCCTCTCAAGCATAGATATGAGCACCCCCACATTCTCCCTCTGCTCTTCCCATCCATATTACCGCCTGCTCGCCCCTTTCCCCCCCTCTTCAGTATGGTTTTGTTCCTATACTTATTTTGTCTTCGATTTCACATGACAAAAAAATAACAATTATCTTGAAAGTGATGACCAGTTATTCAAACATCACTTAACTGAATAAGAACAGCCTATGCTGTCTTTTTCATGTGCACCGTCACTTCATAATGGGATTGATGATAACACAACTGTATACCACAGTTTTTTTTATAGTCATGGGAAGTGTTATATTTTTAGAAAATCAATGAAGGTTTAAACAAAAACAAAAAAACAACAGAAAAAAGCGCAGCGAAATGCAATGCATTTCAAACATATCTGGAAATGCTATTGTGTTCTACAACATTAATATGTATGGAAACTGTACATTTGCTTTTGGAATTGCTCAATGAGCATATAAAACACATATAAAGCACGGTTATGTGCATCCACACTGGCCTCAGGGTGAAAACAAGAAGTTCTATAGGAGAGGAAAAGGCCATAGGGTTTATCAGCTAGTACTTAGATGGTACTAGCAAAAAATTATACTATACCATATTAAAAAAAAAAGTCATATTAACCTAACTAATCCTGTTTTAATGGTTTATTCTCATCATAGATCTGTGTTTATCCAAAGCAAGTTTAAATTCCTTTAATGTGGTTTTTTCAAATTTGGTTTCTCTCTGACTGTTGCTTTTATAAAGCGAGCTACCTACCGGCCCTCACAGACTTCTTCTTACCTTCCCGTATGCCTTTACTCCATGGCAGTTGCTGCTTTCCTCATGCATTGATGAGAGAGAGTCAGTGTTTGAGGAGATAACAGAAAACAACGGTAAAGGAAGTACAGGGAATGAAGGCTATTATTACATATACCCAGCAGCACTTACAATTGTGAACAAACACAGTAAGAAAAGAGGGCAGGCTATTAACAGAGACAAAGAGGTCTCTGCTTTCCTCATCCTACCCTCTATCTACTGTTGTCAGTCTCTCTGCTCCTCTGAAACCCTGTCTGTCACGATCTTCGAGGAAGTTACTAGTCGTTATTAGCACCGCTGAGCAAGAAGGTGCAGAGTCTAGCGCTCCCCCGGTGTTCACCAGGGACCCCCTGCAAGGGAGTTTGGGCTTCGCTGCAAATGGGTGCGCAGGTTGCAGTTTTCTGAGACAGCCACCAGCGTAGTAACAGAGTGGACAGTGCGTAGTCAATCAGTCCGGGCCAGAACCAGCCGAGTAGTGAGGTACAAGGGGAGATCCGAGGAACAGTCAAAAAGCAAGCCAGGAGAACTGGAACTAGCAGAAATGTACCAAAACGTAAACCAAAGGGTAGTCAAGGAAGTAGCCGGGTCACAATGGTAGCAGGATCAGTATAACAAACAAGGTGCTGGAGCAGGTGCAAGTCCATTGAAATGCTGGTCCAGGGGGCTTCTGGAACCGGAAGCAGTAGAAGAAGACCCACTGGGGATCACCTAGGTGTCACAGGCCTCCACAAATTTGGACATCGGAGCTTAAAGAAGGCCACCAATAATTACGGGATAGGAAAGCAATGGTTTTCTTGATACCCGCATGGCCAGCGAATTTGGAGTCGTAAGCCCAGAGTTTGGGGCAAAGGTGAACATCCACGCCCAACAAGAGGTGTCTTCAGAGATGACTTGGTGAAGGCTAGAATCTTGAGTGGACTAATAATAGGTTTCTGAACTGGAGGACAAGAGATGGATCAAAATACCTAGAAAGGGCATCAGCCCTGGCTTTCTTGGAGCCAGCACTAAAGGTCAAGATTAATTGGAATATGGAAAAAAAAGTGACCAAACAGCGGGCCTGCAGAGGATTCAGACATTGCGCTGACTGTAAAAAGGTAAGGTTCTTATGATCCGTAAAAACAGTAATGGGGTGGAGAGCTCCTTCCTGAAGATACCACCATTGATCTAGGGCTACTGTGATTGCGAGGAGATCCTTATCACTGATGCCATAATTAGCCTCACAGGGTGAAAACTTCTTGGGGAGGAATCCACAAGGAGATAAGGTTGCAGTGGAATTCTTCTGTGAAAGAACTGCCCTCACACCGACCGAAGAAGCTTCCACTTTAATATAAGATGGTTGATGCTGGTCCAGTTGTCTCAGAATAGGAGCAACAGCAAAAACTTCTTTAAAGGATTTAAAGGCGATAATAACTTCCTGAGGCCAGTCTTTCACTTGTCCCCCTTTGCCACTGAGGGAAGTGATGGGAGCGATTAAGGAGGAAAATTTTTTGATGAACTGTTGGTAATAATTACAGAAACCGATGAAACGTTGTGTGGCTTTGAGACCAGAGGGTTGAGGCCAATCAAGAATAGCTCCCACTTTCTTGGGGTTCATTGGCAACCCCGTACTGGAAATTAAGTAGCAAAGGAAAGGTACTTGTGATTGTTCAAATAATCATTTCTCTAACTTGCAATACAGGTGGTTTTCTCGAAGATGGGAAAGGTCTTGAGAAAAGATCAGAATGTCATTGAAGTAGACAACCACAGATGAATGTAGCAGGTCTCTAAAAATCTCATTAATAAACTCCTGGAAGACCGCCGGGGCATTGCAGATTCCGAAGGGCATAACAAGGTATTCGAAGTGCCCATCCCTGGTGCTGAAGGTGGTCTTTCATTCGCGCCTTGCCGAATCAGGTTGTAAGCTCCCCTGAGGTCTAGTTTAGTAAATATCTGGGCTCCAAGAATGCTATCGAAGAGTTCCGATATAAGAGGAAGGGGGTAGCGGTTCTTAATAGCTATGGCGTTTAATTTGTGGTAGTCAATACACGGCCTGAGAGATCTGTCTATTTTTTTTAATAAACAAAAAATCTGGCACCAGCAGGAAAAGTTGACTTACAGATAAAACCGCGTTCGGAGATGTAGTCAGCCATGGCCTCAGATTCTGATAAGTATAAAGGAAATACTCTGCCCCTGGTAATTCTTTTACCAGGGATATGGTCAATGGGAAAGTTCTAGGGTCGGTGAGGCGGCAAAGATTCAGTGGCTGTCTTGCTAAAGATGTCCAGGATATCTGTATAGGCCTCAGAAGTATTGGCTGTGAACTGGAGGCGAGACAAGAGATCAAAGTCCTGGAGGGAAGTACCAGAGACAGACATTGATGATTGCATGTAGGGCCCCAGAAGATGACCTAAGCACGGAGCCAATCAAACTGCGGAAAATGTGCCTGAGCTAGGGTAGCCCCAGAATCACCGGGATGATGGACTGAGGAAGAATTAGGAAACATCCATTCAGAGAGAAGAGCCGTAATGGCCTGGTAATGCGGTTGGTGGAGCCTTTGGTGACACGGTTACCATCTATTGCAGTCAAAGTCAAAGGCTGTGGCAAAGTGTGAATGGAGAGATGGAGCTTGGAGGCCAACTGTGCGGATATAAAGTTTCCAGCGGACTCAGAGCCCACTAAGGCTGACAACTGCTGGGAACCATCCGGAGAAGAAAGAACTACTGGCATAAGAAATTCGGCATCTCTTGTGGAGTAGGTAGTAAGGGACCTGGATCCTAGGATGACCCTCCTAACATCGCTAAGGATGGGGCGTATCCGGGTCTCTTGGAACATGAAGAGAGAAGGTGACCAGATTCTCCACAATAAAGACAGTGGTGATTTCTGATGCACCTGTCTCGATGCTCCTGAGAAAGGTGAGAATGGCCTAGTTGCATGGGTTTCTCAGAAGTGGATACGGGAGGCTATAACTGTGAGGAGTCAAATGGGGAAAGGGTCGTTGACAGTGATCCCTCTCCTGAATATGCTCCCTGTGGTGAATATCCAGCTTGCTACAGAGGGAGATTAACTCATCCAGGCTGGATGGGAGATATTGGGAGGCCGGATCATCTTTAATACGTTCATTAAGCCCTTGCCAAAAGATGGCCACGGAGCCTCATTATTCCAACGAAGTTCAGAGGCTAAAGTCCGAAACTGTACTGCGTATTGGCCAACAATTAAGAATCCTTGATGAAGAGCCAGAAATCCAGAAGCAGCGGAAGAGACTCGGCCTGGCTTGTGGAAGACCTTCCGGAAATTCTCGATGAAGAGAGAAGAGTTCTGAAGCATAGAAGTCCAGGCTAGAGCTTAAGGAGGGAAACTATGTACGCCACCTTGGTGCATTCGAAGCAAAATTCTCGGGAGTCAGTTCAAATTGGATGGCACACTGGTTATGAAACCCCCGGGCATGTCTTGGGATCGCTGTCAAATTTTTCAGGTGAAGGAATACGTAAACCTCTGGAAGCACATGTACTGACTATGGAAGCTGCGCGGTAGTGGAGACTGTGATTGCCACGGCTGCTTGAATTGCCGGCAGGGATACTTGGAGGGTGTCCAAACGAGAAACAACCCCCTGGAGACACTGCAAAAGCTGGGCTTAATTAGACTCTTGCTGGTCCACACTTTGGGCAAGATGAAGCAGAAATCTTGAGCGGGGGGTTCTTCCTGACCACTCATCTTCTTGGCCAGAGTATACTTAGAATTTACTAGTTGGTATTAGCACTGCTGAGCATCGGGGAGTGGATCTAACGCAACCCCAGTGTTCACCAGGGACCCCCGCAAAGGAGTTTGGGCTTTGCTGCAAAAGGGTGCGCAGGTCGCGGTTCTCCAAGTCAGCCACCAGCGTTGTAACAGAGTGGACGGTGTAGTCAATCAAATATGGTCAGAACCAGCCAAGTAGCGAGGTAGAAAGGGAGATCTGAAGAAGAGTCAAAAAACAAGCCAGGAATAAGAGAGCCAGAACTATCGGAAATGCACCAAAACGTAAACCAAAGGGAAGTCAATGAGGTAGCCAGGTCACAACGGTAGCAGGATCAGAATAACAAACAAGGTGCTGGAGCAGGTGTGAGAACCAATACTCTGGCATCCTAATGGTGCCAATGGCTACTATTTAACCCTGGATAAGCCCTGATAAGTCGGCGGTAATTGGTGGTCAGGCACGCTGACCGTTGACAGGAAGTCGGAGAAGCGCTACATTGCCTAGCAGCGGGAAGCGAAGCGTGCCAGAGGAATCTGGAAGCGACCCGTTGCTAGGCAATGGGACACGACGATTGAGGAGAACAGGAGACCGTCTCTCACACCATGTGCCAGTGCGGAGTTGGCGCCTGACACTGTTTACATAAGAAAGCACTTGGTGACATGTATCACAGTGCGCTTTTTCATCAAAACACCAAAAGAGCAGCAATTGGTTTGGGATATGGTGTAGAAGGAGGTGCAGCTGGCTGGAATGGCATGCTTGGACTTACAGTTCCACAACCATTGGACATCATGTTGTCTGAATCTGCTCCAGGCCTAAATCTGGACCTTTGTACATCTGTATCTTATTAGACCGAAAACCAGTCAGGGTCTGATCATGTGAACAGTAACTTGTGATCACCACCAGATCTGTCTCCAGCACTAACTTCTAACATGTAGCTTTACACATCTGAGTCCTTTGTTAGCATCTGTTTTGGAACTGTTGCCTGGCAACCAAAACACTTTTGGCCACAACTTCAAGTATATTAATGTGACATTAAATCTTAAAATTACCATCTCTTCTAAAATGTTTTGACAAACTTTTGTAGATGAAAACCACAGCATTGTTTGACTGGCTCAAATCCTGAGGATTTGGTTTTCTTCACCAGCCCCCACTATCACAATTGTGAAACAAGCAAAACTATACATCATCCATCAATTTAACATTGCAAAGGGAATTGCACTCTGGCAGTAAACCATGTCCTGATATATCTTGCCTGCAGTATGAACAATTTCACATGGCAAATATTTACACAATTAGTGCTTTGACAAAATGAAAAGAAGGTATGTAGTTAGCAATAGCAAAATGTAATACGATAATGACAATTAAGGCTATATCTGCTTTAGCGGCATTGAGTAGTATTCATAAGGGCTGCAGAATGTTTTAGTGTTAAATTCTATACTTGTTATTATTTTCTGATTACTGATAGATACATTGTGTAATCTGAAGTCCAGGGTATATGGGGCACTATAGTAGGAGCATGTAATGCACAATTACTATCCATGCTTATACTTATATTCAGTGTTTCTCTGGCACTTGTATTATTATTATTATTATTATTATCGTAGATTTGTAAGGTGCCACAGAGCTCCGCAGCACTGTAGAGTAGGGAAAACAGGACATACATAAAGCAGGGAAATACAAGGCAGAAAAAAATAAATACAGACATGAAAACAAAGGGTATGGAGGACCCTGCTCATTAGGGAAGAGGGCACAGCTGAAACAAGAGAAGCGAGTGTGGCTTAGAGTGGAGACTGGGACAGCTGTGAGGGTGTATTAGTGTGAATAGTATCATCAGGAATAAGGTAAGCTTTAAAAAAGAGATGGGTTTTTAGGGAATGGCTTAAGATTTGAAGACTGTGGGTAAGCCTGACTGGGTGTGGTGGGGAATGCTATAAGTGGGAAACAGCACGGGAGAAGTCTTGTAGGCATGAGTGAGAGGTGATTACCAGAGGCGAGACAAGGTGCAGGTCAGTGGTAGATCTAAGAGGGTGGTTGAGAGGGTATTTTGATAAGAGATTTGAGATGTATGAAATGGTGGTGTTGTTGAGGGCTTTGTAGGTAAAGGTGAGTAATTTGAATTGGATTCTGGAGGACACAGGGAGCCAATGTGGGGGAAGATCAGTCTTGCAGCAGCATTTAGGCTGGATTGAAGTGTGGATATATGGGTGTCGGGAATGCCAGATTGCAGGAGGTTGCAGTAGTCAAGATGGGAGATGATGAGAGAATGGATAAGAGTTTTGGTAGCATGTTAAGTAAGAAAAAGGTGTATTCTGACAGTGTTTTATTGTGGATTTGACAGGATTGGGAGAGAGTCTGGATGTGAGGAATACAGCATGTCATGTGTGACAGCAAGGCAGTGGGCTTGGGAGACTGAGAAAATTGTGGTATTATTAACAGTGAGGGAGATTTGAGGGGAGGTGGTGATTCTGGCAGGATGGAATATAGTAAGCTCTGTTTTGTATATGTTGAATTTTAGGTAGCGTGCCAACATTCATGTGGAGATAGCTGAAAGACAGTTTGTTACACGAGATAGTACAGAAGGGGAGAGGTCAGGGGAAGAAATATAGATTTGGTTGTCATTAGCGTAGAAGTGGTGCTGGAGGCTGAATGAGCGAATTAGTGCCGCAAGAGAAGAGGTGTACAATGAAAAGAGTAGAAGGCCAAGAACAGAGACTTGTGGGATCCCAACAGATAGTGGGGGTGGAGGGGAGGATGTACCAGAGGTAATAACACTAAAGGAGCCATTCGATAAGTAGGAAGTGAATCAGGAAAGAACTGTGTCACGAAGGCCAATACAGGGAAGGGTGTGTAGAAGAAGAGGTTGATCAACAGTATCAAAAGCACCAGAGAAGTTGTGAAGATACCTGGTTTTCTGGCCGTACCCACCTCACTCTGGCTGGTCACCCACAGTTGTCTTTCTAAGCCAGGGAAGCCTACACAGCACCTTCTAAGGTTCTTATTAGTCACTCAGGCAAATGCAGTTAGAAAAGTACAACAGTACATTTTTGTAATAAAAACAACACTAGAATATTATTTAAATACAGTAAATAAATGCCAGGGTAGGTTTACCACATCATCTGTCCCTTACCCCACTAGCTTAAGGTGCTACAGTCACCTGGATGTCCTAAATTAAAGACCCATAGAGTTCTTGTGTTACCTACAGCTGTAGTCCATTGGTAAAGAACAAAAACTCAAAACCAGCTACACTGCACCTTCCATAAATTAATTCTCAGAATGAATATTATCTCCCCCTGGAGTGGCTCCTTATAACAAGGGTCTAATTTCCACAGTGTTTTCCCCTCCCTGGGCAAACCCCTGGGTCTATCGTTCTTAACCATTGGTGGGTGTTGTATCAGGTGGTTGGAGAGAGAGTGGAGAGGAGCTGTACTTCCACAGAAGGTCCCCTGCTGGGTTCTAGACAAAATGCTGCATTGTCTAGTGCTGAAGTGAGTGTTTTGTTATAGAAAGAGGCAGCCTGATTAGGGAATGGCAATGCAGACATGAGAGACAATAGTTGTTTTAGTGAAGATGAGAAGTGGATTGGGTTAAGGGTACTTAGGTGTCATAGGTGTGTATTTGGGTGCAGGAGGAGAGCGTGAGGTAAAGTAAGTGAGGCTGAAGGAAAGCAGGTTGTGGTCGGAGAGTGGGAATGTTAAGTTTGTGAAACTAGAGATTGAGCAGTAGTGGGAGAAGACCAGGTCAAAGGAGTATCCATCACAGTGCGTGTTAGATGAAGTACACTGGGAGAGATTAAAGGAGGAAGTAAGTGAAAGAAGTTTAGTGGTAGAAGAGACTGTGGGATTATCAATGGGAATGTTGAAATCACCTAGTATGAGAGCAGACAGGTGAAAGGAAAGGAAATAAGTGAGCCAGACTGCAAAGTTGTCATGAAATTGGAAAAACTGGACCGATTGGCGATATATGACAGCAACATGAAGGTGAAGAGGATAAAATGGATGGATATAATGTGGACTTCAAAAAAAGAAAATGATTGAGGGTTCAGAGGGTATGACCTGGAGAAAGTAGAATGCCTACGCCACCACCTTGTCTCTTTCCGGGTCTGGGTGTATGGCTGAGGGAAAGTCCCTCAGAGGAGAGAGTTGAAGGGGATGTAGTGTCAGAGGAGGTGAGCCAAGTTTTTGTAAGGGCCAGAAGGAATTTAGAAATTAATAGATCATGAATGGATGCAATTTTGTTACAAACAGATCTGGCGTTCCATAGGGCACAGGAGAAAGGAAGAGAGGGTAGTGGAGATATGTGGATAAGGTTGGCAGGATTGCAAGTGCGGGGTGGATGGAAAGCTTTTTGGATGGAAAGCTTTGGGGAGGAGTGTGAGCAGAGAGTGGGGATTGTACGGGGTCCAGGGTTAGGTGAGATGCCACCAGCAGCCATGAGAAGGTGCAGGGTAAGGAAAAGCACATGTGAGGAGGATTTGTAGGTGTGAGGTTTATTTCTGTTTATGTAGGCTGGTGAGTGTGGAGGGTGCAGGAGACAAAACAAGATGATGTAAAAAACTAGTAAAAATGTGTCTTAAAATGTAAAAAAAAAAAAAAAAGTCTCTACCAGACTGTCGAAAAAATTTCTCTTATGTTTTTCTTCCTACGACATTTATTAAATTGAGGAGGGAATTAGTGAAAGGGAAATCATAACAGGGGAGTGAGAAATAGGATGATGGAAAAAGAAGAGGAGTTTGAAGAGAAGTGTGGTGGAGGGGATACGGGAGAGTGTAAATTAAGTAGGTACATAATTGAGAGATGTCAATGAATGTGTATTGGCTGGGATAGGTAATGAGAGAGTAGAAAGAATACTTTACCACCCCCTGGCAGGGGTTAATGGAATAGGCAGTTTCTGCAGCTCTGACATAACGAAGTCCAGGATACTGGCAATTGGGTGCAGAGGGTCCAGTAGCTAAACAGACATGGCAACAGCAATCACAGTTAAACTCAGTGGGCATCTGAACAGATGTTGAATCAGCATCGACCGTTGAGCTCTGTGGGTTCCACAGCTGAACATAGATGGTAGTTCAGTAGCTCCTAAAACAGCCTTGTAGTTTGTCTTCTAAAACAAACACAGGTTGTATTCTGTCTACATTTCTGGGCACTAGGTGTTGTAGATTGTTATGTGCTTTTATGAAGGTGAATGGAGTGGAGTGCTGACCCAACATCCTCTCTGCACTCCATTGCAGGGGATCCTTATCATTTATACTGGACCTACACACACTGATATATCAATTTTATGGGCTGCGGTCTATCAATTTGCTAAAAACAAATGTCAACACTGCCTGAACTCGTTCCTTATATATTGGTAAGATCCATGCTCAGGAATATCAATTCAGCCTATCAACTTACAATAGGCAATAATACAAAAGCATCATACCATATGGAAAGTGGAATTGTGCCCACAGAAATCCTGTATGTACCCTTCTGACAGTTTGTATTTGATCACAACATTCAGGGGCGCACGTAGAATTTTTAAGGGGGGTTCCCCTTCCCCTGAAAGAAAATATAGAGAGCTCCATTTCAGCGGCACTGTATTGTACAGCAGCCGTGGCGATGTCAAAGAAGTGTCTGCAGGAGGTGCTGTATAACAATACAGCACCACCGCGGACGCTTCTTTGACAGCGCGGCGGCTGCTGTACAGTAAAGTGCCGCTATGTAGGGGCACTGTTTAGCCCCCGTTCTTCGCGGAGGGGAGGGGTTTCTGGAGAGCCAGAAACCCCCCTGTGTGCGCCCTGACTTTTACATTTACATTATCCCTTCTGAAATCCCTGCTTGCCTGGCCAGAGCCTGTCATTCATTTCTCAGTCTGACAGATAGATTCTAGCAGTTTATGTATATCTGTGTAATAATATCCATCTGCTCAAATATTCCACACCAAGAATTTAGCAGTAACCAGAAAACACAATACATTGAAACATATTGTAGCTATGTAATTAAAACATCTACTCGTTTTATAAATAATGAGATTTAAAAAAAAAAAAATCTCCAAGTGAGACAATAGCTAAATGGGGGCATCCCGCTGCAATACCAGAATACAGGAATATCCTCTTGACTTAAACAAAGACCAGACGGGATCTGTCTTTTGTATGATCACTGTAATATATACTGTACAGCCACCATTGGGTTCCTTCCAGAATTGCCTAAGAGGCTTCCAATATTGTATTTTTGGAATTTGGCCAACATGTTGAGATACAAAAGAAAGAGATAATCAGAAAACGATGAACTCTGCAGACACCATATCCAGATTAAACTACTAATGTAATTACAGTAAGAAAATCCACACAGAAGATGCTGTAATGATCACTATACAGGCCTGCATTTTGGATCATTTATTTCCAGATGTCTTTGAGACAACGTATGTCTGATGGTAAGTCTGTCTTTCAATATGCTGCCATGAACTAATGGAGCATTAACACAAGCTCTCTGTCTCACTGTGACATTATTCCATTAAACTTTGCACTTAGGATATGTGTGTTAGCTACTAATGTATGTTGTGTTAACATGATGGAAATATAGAGCTCCATATCTAGAAATTGATGCTGCACCTCTTGGTAATGGACACATTTCCAGATTATGTTGTCTTCCCACTGTTAGGTGATATCCCTTCTCAGTTCAAAGACGGCTGACTTCTGCCCGCTCCACCACATCTGACTGCTTAGCAACCAGACGTGCCTCTTCCAGCTCTCGCTCTAGCTGTATGGCGCATGCACGTCAACGGGACGCTATACGAAGTCCTGTGATGCTGCACCGCCGGAGCTATTCATTGGGTCTCCTGCTCTATTCATAGCAGACTCTGGCACCATTTAGGTGCCAGAGTATTGGGTCCCACAGCTCCAGCGTATACCTCCCTCTTATGACTTACAGACTTCTTGTATATGACCTCAGCTTGTTCCTGACCCGCTCTCTGTACACTCCCTATTGGCTCTTCCTGATCACCAGTGTTTGACCTTGCTGTTTGACTACTTTTCTGTATCTCCCTTGTGTACCTCTGCTGACCGAACAATATTGACCCGGCTTGTCTGTGACTACTCCTTCTGGTTCTCCTTAGTGTACTTCTGCTGTCTGCATGGTATTGACCTGGCCTGTCTGACTACCCAAACTCCTTTGCAGGGGTTCCTGGTGAAGACCAGAGGTGCACTAGACTCCCCATCTCCTTCTTAAATAGTGAAGACACCAGCAGGTAATTATTCAGTGCCTTAATCCTGTGACACTAACAAGCAGTTAGGATGACTGAGGCACCTCTCCACTTAGCACACATCACACCAGTGGCTACTTTACTGATCAGCACTGATGAAACATTGTCTTACAATCCATTACTGAGTCTGTTATTAAGGAGGTTCCACAATCTGTAACTGTCTATGCTCATGTCTACGTACTCCGTCCATTGGTTGAAGCAGTTATGTATATATATTTTAGTGCCTCTCTAATGTCTCAGTTTGGATGACTTAAACTAACACTACCTGGTGCAGTGTGAGATATATAGCTGAGGACTATTTCATTGTGCCCCCCACTATCGATGGTAGTCACGTTAACGGCTCTCATTATGCCGTCAACGAGTATATCTACAAAATAAATCCAATTTCCACAATGCCTATAGAAAGAAAAAGCAGACTTACCATAAAATGACAATCTACATGCCTGACATCCTTCTGTTATATGACGATTGATGGAAATCACGGCACTGTCTATTTACGTCACTTATCAGACCTACAGCGATATTTCGGGATATAATACTTGCCAAAAGTAAGATGGGAACAGAACCTTACAAGCCACCATTCTAGTAATCTGGTTTCTGAGTATACTCAGCACAGAATGTTTAAAGAGAAAAAAATCACATTGTTAGAATTAACCACAGCAAATGAAACACGTCACATACTGAGTACAAATGCCAAATACATGTCCTATTGGTAATAAGTGTCTGGAGTCAGTAATATATGAACATAAAATCCTTGAAATTATTTGGACCTGGCCTTCTCTGCAAAATGTATAATGAGCGGAGATGGAATTGAATAGTTTCAGTTCCTTTTCAAAGAATCCGATTCTAAACATGTTACCCTTAGATTTGTACAAGAAACAAACCTGGGTACTAAGAGCTCACTCACATTGTGCTGTACAATTAGCCTTCACACACAATAAATGAACCCATTTTTACTATTAAGTCCATAAAATGTGTTTTTAATTAATTTATGAAAAGGAGTTATTCTCATGTATTGATACACAATAGCAAATGATTAAAACTTGTGAAATTAAGCTGAAGTTTGGAAATTGATGATAGAGCAATTAGGATTTTAGAATTCATGTTTTAATTCATTGGGCAGCATGGTGGCTCAGCGGTTGGCACTTCTGCTTCACAGCACTGGGGTCATGAGTTTGATTCCCGACCTTGGCCTTATCTAAAGTGGACATGTTGCCTATAGCAACCAATCAGATTCTAGCTATTATTTTGTAGAATGTGCTAAATAAATAATAACTAGAACCTGATTGGTTGCTATAGGTAACATCTCCACTTTTTCAAATCCACAGTTTAGTAAATATACCCCATGGACTGTTTCCATTACAGGTAACCCTTATTTGTGTGTGAAGCTATTTATTACATTTCTCAGAGTGCACCTTTCTCTACCAAAGAGCACCATGAAGGCACAAAACAAATAGAATGAGGCCAGGTCTGAGCTAATGGTAAAATAAAGTTCTTCACAGACCAAGGAACGCACCTAAAAATGCACCCTCTTCATTCCTTTATCTCATCTCCTTAGTCTCATTCTGCACACCAGAATTCCATCGTTACTCTGCTCTGCAAAAGTAGATGCAACAGTGTGTCTACTACATCCTCAGCAAGAAACGCCCCCACTCCTCTGCAAACGCCGCCATCTTGCTTCATGAATTTGTTTTGGCAGCTAGCCATATGTGCAAAAATAACTTTACACGGCAATACCAAAGGTGCATTTTTGTGGTGCTTTGACTGTTTTGCACTTAGTGAATGTTCCCCACTGATTGCTGTATTGCACAATTCTTCCAGCACCTTATGAGCCATGTGAATGAAGTAGCTTTATTTGTATGGTTTGTAACATATTATATATATATAGATAGATAATCCTTACCTACTATAACTTACTGCCAGTGGCGTTCCTTTGATAGATAAGGCTTTTCCCCATTTGATAAATAGACTCATAAGATTTATAAGATTGTTTTCAGTTTAATATAAAGTCCAGCAAAATCCTAGAAATAAGAAACCAGAGGCCCCCGCGCGATACAGCAATAAATGATAACTGTAATGATTTGCTGGTTAAAACTCATAGATTATTAACGTTTGATATCTCTCTTCACTGAGCATTTGACCCTAAAGTAGTCCGAAAGGTTCCCTCCACCCTGAATGAAGGAAACAGCGATGCAGCATTGGAATGGCACTATGTAAATGTGCTCTATTTTCTGGCTAATTGTAAACCCTATCCAGCCTAATGGAGAGAACATGATTATAAAATGTTTAAAGCGCACAATTCACTTTATAATAGAAAATTCAAACACACAAATATGACACATGTATGTAATAAAGACAGTAACCCCCTTAAAATAACGAGGGGGGGTGTCCTAAAGGGTTAATAGGCCGGTCTTTGAAGTGATGTTTTTCCTCTACGTGCATTTCCATCTGTTTTCATGATCCTGCACACAAGGTTTATGTTTGCTTTATTTTTATTTTTTCATGAGTTCACCTTGCACCAGATCAAAGCTCATTGCTGATTGGTTGCCATGAGTTACTGCTCTGTGCAAATAGGTATACCAAAAAATAAAATCTAAGCTTAATAAACAATCCACTACCCGTCAGAGTAAATTGTGCGCTGTGCAACAAGATCACCCGCCTTGCCTTAGCCTCGCCACTCTCCAGTAGATTGTAAGCTCTCAGGGCTCTTTCTTCTTCTGCCTTCTTGATCACTTCCACCTCGTCCAACCGTGCATCCTTGTATCCTACCTCTTGCTTGTTCTAGACGACACTCAAATACCTTAACTATTACATGTTATGCAAAGTATTATGCTTAATCACTTGTTTTTCTTGCATTTCTGCATTTTGAATGTTGGTCCTCTGTTTTTTTGTACTGTGCTCTATTTCCTCACTGTACAACGCTGCAGAATTTTACGGCACCATACAAATAAACTTTAATAATAATAACTCCTCATTAGTAAGGCTCCTTTGCTGAGGCGCACAGTGTTTACCAGTTCAGTTTAGAAGTGGCAGGAATATGCGAGTGGAAATTTTAGGTGATTATAAATTTCTGCTCCAGCAGTCACTTGTGTATTGCCCTAATCATTTCCAGTAACATACAGTGGTAAAAATACCTTTAATATATCATCTCCCGAGCTTTTTTGTCACTGTGGTTTATACAGTTTCTCAATATAATTGTTCTCTGCGGTCTGCAGTTTACAAAAGTGCAACGTATTCTGACCACCTCTATAAACATACATATATCTTGAAGAAAAGCCACAGTGCAATAATTAAAAATGTGATATATAAATAATATATTATTTTGCAGAAGAGGCAAAACTTATACTAATGTGTTTTGCATGTACATCAACTGCTACAACTCTCATCCTCTCCTAATCTGAACCTCATTTCTTCTCATTATAACTTGTGCGTCACATCCATGCAACAACCATGTTTTTTAAAAGTAGGAAACAGGAATTAGTTTTCTATTATAATCTATGTTAGTCTGCTGAGCAGTGACCATTCTGGTCTGGTTGTCATCTTGCCTAAGTCAAATAGGGGTTTGTTGGATTTTGAAATCAACCAATTAACACAGATGTAGATAGTTTGTATTCACCCCAACTATATTTTAGCATTCACTCAAAGGGGAGATGTGAAAGGAATTGCACAGTTAAATGACACAGCGGAACATACAGGGAACATTCTCTGATACCTGCCAGTAACAATCTTTACCTGCTGATGTCTGCCACTCCACTTCTTATTTCACTGTCCTGGACATTGTAACTTGACATTTATGGGCCTGAGTCAGTAAGGAAAGTAAGGCAAAAAAAGAAGTAAATGTTCTCCAGGACTAACCATGTTACAATGCAAGGGGTGCAAATTAGTTGGTTTTTTTTTGCACATAAGTTAAATACTGGCTGTTTTTTCATGCAGCACACAAATACTTGATAGCTTTATTTTTACACTGAAATGTAAAGTTGATCTAGGACATGCTGTACCCCAACTATAAATCTGTCCCAACATTGTTTTGCCCAGGTGCAAAGTTACTCACTCTCACCTTCCGGCTTATTAAAGTAATTCTATCGTTTTAAAATAAGCATTGCCCAATCAATTGAATGTGTGTCCAAAGCACAAAGTGATTTATTTTTAACAGATGTAAATAGTCAATAATTTAATACATTATTATATCATGATAAAGTACAGTACAGCACAGCCAATACCAAAAGATAAGTACATACCAATGCAATCGCTTGCGCTCGCTTGCGCACCCACGGGACCCGATGGACAATATTCTGTATAGAATATTGTGTCAGAGTTGACTGAGCCCCAGTGAGATGCAGCTAATATATATACAGTCAGTGTTTCATTGTGAACAATAGAGATGACGTAGATTGTTTCTATAGGTCCAGACGTTGGGTGGGTCCAGGCCAGACAGGTAATAGGTTGATTCAATCTAAGGAATCCAAAGGTGGGGGTCTTCTCTCCAGGGGGTCTGCTCCTTTTCATAGCCAGTATCATACAAAGGTTTTACTCTCTAATATCAATAACTAAAGTATGCAATGTGCGATCTCTTCGCCGATTGCACCGGACAGCTGCTGATGATTAGGGCTTCAATATGATATCAGGCATGACACTTTTCCTATTACCTAAACCTTTAATAACACTACAATGTACATATAATCACTATATATATATCTATATATATATATATATATATATATATATATATATATAGACTAATAATAAACCGAATACTATCTGCTCCTGAATTACAGTGTAACAGAACCAATATGAAATGATATAAATAACTAACTGTTGTAATGCGAGTGTGTGCGTGCGTATTTTACCGGTGCGAATGCACCACGTCACGTAACACGTGGCGTACGCTTCGCAATACGCACGGCAAACCAATATTAAACCAATATACTTTCGTTCATCCAATTATACGACTTCAACAGTCCACCCTTTGATAGTACAATAATCTATCACCTTAAAGATGTTATAAGCAGGATCTCAGTACCACGTTTCATTGTTATGTAATACAAATCCCCTTTGGTGTATGTCCACACTGTTTGTAGATCTAAACAAGTTATCATAAGAGAGAGTCTTAATCCTCTAAACGACTTCTTCTTTTACTATAAACCGTACACTTCTGGAGCTTGGAGATAACTTTTTGTATGCCCTTCAAGGGTGCAATAAAACACTTAATACATTATTTGGAAAGGTACATGGTACAGTAGAACGTGTATCAGCTATACAGAATTCTCTACTACAGTTCTTCAAGTTTAACAGGTTCTTCTGTCCAACGCATGTCTTTAAGCTCAGAATACATTTAAACACTTCATGTTCATCAATAGCATCATCCTATGTCTATCAATAATGTCATATGCAATCTCCTTCAGCTTGCGTTAATATACACACATCTAATAATGTCACCAGTTCTTTTCATCAACCCTTGTGGGCGGGCTATTGTCTGTTCGTTCTTCCCAGTCTCTCAATGCTCAGATTTAACAGTGATCGGCTTGCAAAGCATTGGGAGACTTCAGACTAAGGGACCTAGGTGTCCTACTTTTTCCCCTAGTGACCTCCCACCCATAGTTCAGGTACCTCAAGAATATTTAGTGGAAAGAGAACTAATCCTACTTGATATAATCACTGAGGCACGTGTGAGCACGCCCAGCACTTTGTTTGGTCTAAAACCTTACCCTCCCAAGAATGATAATCATTCTCAAGGATGCCTGCTCAAGTCCGAATATTACTGGACTGGCATCGCTGGGTGTGTCTCTTTTCTAACCATGGGGTCGCCGTACTTACGGACGTAATGCTACTCAGACAATAGCCCCTCGCACTTTCTCCAAGCTCCAAGGTTTCCAAATTTTCCTTTACCCCTGAATTGAATAGAGTAATTGGCCGGACTGATTATGCTACTAACTTCTTCCTCCCCAACACCTCCTTATCATTACCTGAACCAGTCTCTGTCACCTGCTAATAATCAAAAGAATTAACCGTCCTGAGAAGAGAGTGAAATGGGAGAACACAAAAGAGGATAAACTACAACTTCATGCTGGACAACAGTCTTAGCCTTTGGCTCAGGTGCTACTAACTGCATTCGAGGCCTTTCAGTACAGACTCATGAGTGCCCTTGGACCCTTCTCTGAGTGTTGGCCCCTCTGCAGTGGGTGGTATGGGCACCAGTGTGTCTCTGCTACCCTTGAAGCCGTGAGGCTGGTAGCCTACACCTGGTACCTGTCTGGCAAATAACCTAAGCTTAAGAAATTACTGCTCCACAACTTACTCTCCTGATCCAACATCCTGACAGTTAGTGTGACCTTTCAGGAAACAGTGTTTTGGACGTTCTCGGTTGCTGTCTCACTATTTACCTTCTCTCAAGGTCTAACCTAGCCTCCCAGTTACAATCTCATCTCACGAGGGGTCAAGCACATTTCAAAAACCGACAGGTTAGGAGTCTGCCCAGGGGTGATCTTTTAGTAGCGGGAAAGGACTAGTGGCACTTCAATCAAGTTCCAACTCTTATTCTATTCAATTCATTCTACCGAGTACCACTACTTTATGTTCACACTGGTTTATGGCTAACTGAAAGTATGTGATTTGTTACCACTACTCATACATTATACATCTATTATCAATAACATGAATACCCCTATCATCTATTATAACTCTAGGACTATCACATTAAATAACAAAAGCTTTGAGTATGAAACAGTAATACATTAGACACATTTCAATACACCTCTACCTAGACATATTTCATTGGTACACCTGTGTATACTTGAGGATCCTGCATGGTGGTAATTGGATGACGTGTATTTGTTTTACCTGGAGGAAAACCCATCAGCAGGAGGGATATGGGATGGCTCTATTGGTCTACCTTGTCCATCTCTCCAGAGTCCACCAGACTCCTCACCACATCTCTTCACCTTCCAGACAGTTTATCCCTCGGGTAACACAAATCTTCCTATATTAACCAATATGTGTATGCGTGCATGTGTGTTCACCTTTTTAAAACTAAAACAATACAACGAAAAACAAACAAAACATAGATTTGTTAGCTGTCACATAAAACCCTGTTGTCTATTTGACAGCTATGTTCTCCCTGGTGTGACAGCCCTGTATGGTTGTGCGTGTAAGTGTGGACCTTACTAGCAGCTACTTCAGTTGGTAACTGTGTCACTGTATAAAGTCCTCTATGTAGTGTCCTAATCATGTGCTGGTATTGCTATAAAACGATTTCTTAGTCACCTCAACATCGCCCTCTAGACTAGAAAAAATGCTAAAGACCAATGTATATCAATCGATTTTCCCTCTGCCAACTCACATGTCATTCTCAGTACCTCATATTCAGCTACTTGACTAAGTGGGAAAAGGCAAAGGGGTCTCTTTCTATAACACTTTCTTCAAATATAACAGTATCCAGTACATGCCTGTCTAACAGTGAAAATTATAAAACATGAAAATTCTACATTTTCTAGGGTTTCACATTATGTCGTATCTTGTGGTAAAAATCCTACTCCAATGTTCTACACAGAGATGCATATCTGTATGCCTATCCTCTAGCAATCTCCTGTCTCCACCCTTTGTGCATCCATAAAAAGGCACATTTTTGTACAGGAGGCACAAGCCAAAACAAAAAAACAAAACAAAACAGATATGCAATCTATAACACATGAATCGTATTTCCACAACAGAACCTTTCTGCTTAAAATCAGCAGTTTCTATACACATGAAAACAAAACCCCTGACTGTTTCTGTAACTCATATCAATCTAGTGTGTGTATCTCTGAATTTGTCTTATGTAAAAACATAAAATATGTTTTAGCCCCATTGTTGAGACTGTCAGATTTTATCTCTACCAGAGCAGAGAGAGAGAGAGAGAGAGAGAGAGGGTAGAGAGAGAGAGAGAGAGAGAGGGTAGAGAGAGAGAGAGAGAGAGGGGTAGAGAGAGAGAGAGGTAGGGGGAGAGACTAGCGTTTGTGTAAAGAATGAGAAATAGGAAAGCAATGAATGATGGGAATACAAAGGTTTGAATACAAACATACATGTAGAAAGGGAGATTTTTTTTTTACAACAAAATGACAGATGGATTGGACTCTGACTCTATGGGGAAATGGCTGTATTCATTCCACTGTTCCCCTTAGCTAATTGCTAACTATGACCCCTCCCCATACTTGACTAGGGGTTCTTAACAGTGCAATCCAGTGTCGTCCGTCATTTGTTCATTAAGAACTCGGTATCTCATTGACTACATACCTTTTCAACGGACTTTTCTAACTTATAATAGAGAAATGTGAAAATGTACTCTTAGTGACTCATATTTTCTCTGAAATACATAAAACGATATTTTGGAGCAAAGTATGTACATACTTCATTGTTGGATAATGATTCTCAGCCAAACAAATTATCATGAGTCACTGCAGCCTAAAACAAAAGAGTGTTCCAATTGTCTATTGTTAATTAGTCTTTCAAGAGTAATTCTTATATTTCTCTATCTCACCCCTTTTAAACACTTGTCTATACTTCTTTTGTGTCCCTTTTATCTGTGAAAAGAAAAACAAGATAGTTATCTTAAAACAGCAAACAAAACAAACATTTCTATTCTTTGCCGTCGGCTAGCGATTTAGGAAAACAAACATGTGACAACATAAAACGAACAAACAAAATCAACAAAGATTACTTTTAAAAAAAATAAGTTTCTTTCTACATTTTGCACCTTAATGCTCACCACAGATTAACTCTAGAGTCGGCTATATTTCTCCCCCAGAATATTAGTTGTTACAGAGTGTGCAATCAATTAAAGGGGAACCTCTGAGAGAAGTGTACGCCTCCTTTGTGGATGTCTATGTGATTTCCAACCCAGGTATTCATTCTTCTCTCTACACAGTTCCTACTCATGTGTCCCTTCTTATGGCAGTAGAAGCACGTCCCTGTCATGTCTGCACAATGTTTTGCTAGGTGTCCTATTTTATTGCCTTGAAAACACTTCCTCAACTCGTGTTGTTTCTCTTCCTTTTTACAATCTTTCCTAATGTGTCCTTCTTCTCTGCAATTGTAACATCTCACTATTCTGGGTTTCCTGTTATGTGGGTTGTATTCTGGTGGTCGTGTGTGCAGTCCCTCTAGTGCTGGGATACTTATCATCATTACCCTATCACTTAGTGTCTCTTTCTGTTTGTTTATACTTTTATCATGTTCTATAGCTGACTCCCTGAGAGCACTTACAGTGGTTCCTTTCCAGTATGGTAATGAAGTTTGCACCCTTCTTTTTTAAGTTTTCCCTGAGGCCATCCATTAGAACTTTAACAGCAACCTCTCTGTAATATGGATTATCTTTTATATCTGGTACCCCAGTATATTTGCCCATTGCTATCAAAGCTCTGCAAAAATAGTCTGCTGCATTTTCACTATCTTTTTGCTGGATACTAAAAATTTTACTCCAGTCCACTATCACTGGGAAATATGTGGCCAACTGTGTGATTATATTTCTAATATTGTCCTGATTATCATCCTCGGTTAAGGATTCATCCTCCTCCAACATACAATCATTAATGAACTTTTGTATATCAGTATTGAGAGGAAGACAGGCCTTCAATAATACTCGCCAATCTTTATTAGTTGGCTCATACACATTACCATAATATCTAATAAACTGCTGACATTTGGTCAAATATTTCCTAGGATCAGGGAAATCAGACAAAATTGAAAATGTTTCAGACCTAGTGCATGGATCATGCTTTGCTACATGTTTTAAGGGAACATCACTATTCCTGTCTGCTTTCCCATTGGGAACTGCTGCTGTGCAGACAGGATGTAAGTCTACCAAATCACTGAAACTAGTTGCTGAAATTGCTGCTGCAGTAAAATGGATGTCTCCCCCTGTGTTAACCTTTTCATTACTCTCACCACTTTCAGCAGCTGCCCCTGCTGGTGGGACCGTTCCTCTTCTTTGTCCTGAAACATTACTTTTAACGTTACTTAAAACAACATACAAGTTACTAGTTACAGTTTTTACATTTTTGGTATTGGCTGTACTTCCCGCCCCGACCGAATTTATCGGGGGCGTGTTTGCGCTCAGTTCGCCACGCTTTGCAACGCACACTTCCGGAATGCTTGTTTCCGGTACGCTTACTTCCGCTGAACACGTGTTTTTCCTTACACTCACTTCCGCTGTGCGTTCGCTGCTCTGCCACGTGTTACCTTCCATTTGCCACGATTTTAAACAATGATTATGTGCATTTCTCACTTTCGTTGACTTAATCAACCGTACTTTATCTTTTACGGTATTTAGCACCTCTGCATTAAAACTCCCTGTTGTTGGGAAAGGCCTATCACAATCTTTGGTCATTTCGACCCACGTGTCACAATACACAGTTGCGTATGCACCATATTTTGCACACATGAGAAATCTTGCTGACTCAATGAGACCTTCCTTAGGCAGTAAACTGGCAATCTCTAGCGTATGCCTAGCACCCATGTTGCACAATATACTTTCTACCCGGAACACAGACACACCGCAATGCTCTGTTCCTTCCGGCAAAATGTGAAATACAGACACACCGCAATGCTCTGTTCTTTCCACTAAATAATTTCAACTCTGTTGCTATACTCACCGCTAGAGATCTATAATGCTCGGTGAACGTATTTCCTTTAGCCGCGCTCACTCGCTTTTCTCGCCCTTGGCGAGGGTCCCTAATACAGAAATATCACTGTGGGCCCCAAGGGCTATCAGCTCCTCGATACCCTGGCTCAACCACAAAAATCTGCTGAGTTTATTATCGCTGGGAGCGCAAGTTAATACAATCAACCTGCCTTTCCAGTATAATTCCTCCTAGCTGCTTCACCAATTCGCACTAACGGTGCGATCGGATCGCACTGCCTACCAATACTAATTATTAGCAAACCTTGCGATCTATTGGTAGCGCTTTTGCGAAAACTTCGTTTTCGCATTCGGTATACCTGCCCTGTATACTGTCCTTCAGTTGGGCAATCCGCCTCGTCAGACAGCAACTGAGCACCTCAACAATAAAACAGTGTATCTACGTTACAACATCACACACTATACACCTTTTCTGCGCAGAAAATCAAAAGTTCCCAACAACAGTAATAATACCTCAGAGGCTTTCACAAGTAATTATACTATACACGTACAATAACTATCAAAACGATTGTTTAACCACGTGGCAAGTCTACCGGAAGTTCGCGTACGCACAGCAGGAAATACACATACGCTAAGCAATGCAATACAGTTAAAACGCACAATGACAGAAAAAAGAAGCAGTTTTCTCTTTTGTCCCTAGGTTCTAGTTAGCGTGCCCTAGATAATGCAAAACGGACATTCGGTTTCACAACACAGAGTAAAATTCAGGTTTTGAACACAATGTGTTCTTACCCGTTAATGACGTGTCTCCACCCTTTGTTGAGGAACCGAAATCCGTTGGTCTTGCGTATCATCGGCAACGAAACCTCCAAAGCTCACGAGCCCCCAAATTATTAAAGTAATTCTATCGTTTTAAAATAAGCATTGCCCAATCAATTGAATGTGTGTCCAAAGCACAAAGTGATTTATTTTTAACAGATGTAAATAGTCAATAATTTAATACATTATTATATCATGATAAAGTACAGTACAGCACAGCCAATATCAAAAGATAAGTACATACCAATGCAATCGCTTGCGCTCGCTTGCGCACCCACGGGACCCGATGGACAATATTCTGTATAGAATATTGTGTCAGAGTTGACTGAGCCCCAGTGAGATGCAGCTAATATATATACAGTCAGTGTTTCATTGTGAACAATAGAGATGACGTAGATTGTTTCTATAGGTCCAGACGTTGGGTGGGTCCAGGCCAGACAGGTAATAGGTTGATTCAATCTAAGGAATCCAAAGGTGGGGGTCTTCTCTCCAGGGGGTCTGCTCCTTTTCATAGCCAGTATCATACAAAGGTTTTACTCTCTAATATCAATAACTAAAGTATGCAATGTGCGATCTCTTCGCCGATTGCACCGGACAGCTGCTGATGATTAGGGCTTCAATATGATATCAGGCATGACACTTTTCCTATTACCTAAACCTTTAATAACACTACAATGTACATATAATCACTATATATATATATATATATCTATATATATATATATATATATATATATAGACTAATAATAAACCGAATACTATCTGCTCCTGAATTACAGTGTAACAGAACCAATATGAAATGATATAAATAACTAACTGTTGTAATGCGAGTGTGTGCGTGCGTATTTTACCGGTGCGAATGCACCACGTCACGTAACACGTGGCGTACGCTTCGCAATACGCACGGCAAACCAATATTAAACCAATATACTTTCGTTCATCCAATTATACGACTTCAACAGGCTGCTCAACTCCCGCTCTCTCTCTCTGACCCCTTCCCTTTTCACTCGCCACTTCTACTTTCCACCACTTCACCCCAGCCATCTTCACTGCTTTTCTGGCAATAATTCTCCCTCCTACACAATTTTCCCATTGCCTTTGTATTTGCTGCTCTTATTTCTACCATTATTGTACTGCATTGCCTTTTCCATTGTACTGCTGTACCATAACACTGCTGATTACATTGCCACTGTCATGCCTCCTTTGCCACCATCCAGGCTTCTACCTAGCAGATGAGCATTTCTGTCCTGTGCATGCACACCAAGGACCTCATTTAGAGTCAGACGCAATGTGCGTCTAAGATGTGTAGGAGTGGGAGTGTGCTGCAGCTTGGTAGGGTATTACGAGTAGCAAGCAACCCCAGTTGCATCCCACTCGCAATACCCTACCGAGCTGGGTTCAGTTCCTGCAGCTAGCTAACTACTTGCGCCACCTAATTCCTGCCGCACAGTTGTAGCCCTTTTTTGAGGTGTGTTGCGACTGTGCCTTACTGCGTCTAGGATTTACTTACAGGGACACACCTTCACAATTCCTCTATACGCCCTTTCTCTCGTAGTGAGACACAAGCTATCGCAAGTGTTAATTGCGTATTGGCGCTTGCTGCACATGCGTGATAGTGGTTTTTTGGTCGATGCGCCTAAAACGGACTTTGCGTTCGACTCTAAATGAGGCCCCAAATCTACATTTTGCTTGTTGTAGACTTGTATCAACTTATGCTTGGAGAGGCCGACCAGGAGCAAGCAAGTGCCAGCTTAGTACAATAAGGGTATCTTCACATAAGTGCGATATAAATAGACATGAACGCATGCCCAGACACCTCCCCGCACCTCATGGGTATTGGAGGGATGATGCAAAGATATAGAATAATGGTGACCATCAGCAGCACTATCTGGTTGCTTCTGATTGGCTGATCGGGTATTGATCTCTTCAACTATCACAACTTATTTATTACTTATATTTGGACTACTGCAAGTAAGAAGATTGGGTTTTTAAAGGGATAAACAATGGATAAGGAGTTGTTTGTAGTAAATTAAGTTTTATATGGGACATGCGACGTCCGCCCTACTAATAGCTCTCAGGACACTATTATCTCTTGTATATAAGACACTTCATTACATTATATTATGTACCAATAGGGTAATGCAACTCTCACATTTAAAACTAACACCGTCAAGCTGAATCTTGACGCTATTGCGGGTCGTAGGCCTGGTGCAGAAATGCTGCCGTTTGTGAGTTGTGAGTTGTATGTATCTTGAGATATGTATTACCCAAAATACACACATAAGCACACTTTATTTGTGGCACAATGCAGAGAATAAGCTGCTTTCAACTCTAAATGAGACCCTATTTATTTACATAGAAGAACAGGAAATATAAATATTGGGGATTTAATAGTTCCTTTCTGATTGTTTACCATATGTTCTGAAGGACACAAGATGTGCTGCCAACGATGTCACTGGTGTTTAAATTGCATATATTGTATGAAAAATATATAATTATATATAATAATAACAACTCAATTTCTAACTATACTAAACCTTTTATTTGATGTCCTTTTATAAAAGTCCCAGAAATGTAAAATGCCAATGAGAATATATTCCATAAAATGATATACTCGGACTTCATGTGCACTTTATTGCAGTTTTCATCTTTCCAATATATTTATAGCATAACATTAACTATATGTTAAATCCCCAGACACCTGCTAGGCTCTGGCTCCTGTGACATACAGTTAAACTTCATATTTCCATTATTATTACCATCACTACTGTATGTTTGGATAGTATGGAGCCACTGCCGAGTGCCAGGAGCAAAACTGTACAAGGTATAAATAAAAAATATTATAGTGTCAGGAATAGCCACCTTGGCCAATCCCTGATTTAATATCTTACCATATATTCACACAATCAAACAATATATCACCTCTATTTTGTCAGGAAACCTCTCCTAATTGCCTTTACCGGTCACAACCCGCACTCTACGCACTTGCGACTTGGAAGTGTTTACTGTATGGGGTTACACACGATTCCAGCACTCAATCTAACTCTCACCTATCACACAGGTTACAGATTTGCCGAATCGCCCCCAAACAGCGCTCACACAACCACACCCACTTTGGTTTTGCCACCTATTGAATAAGGGCAATAATCCAAATATACTGTCTCACATTGGCACACAATGCGCACTCCTTGTTACACACAGGTTAGCAAAGCACACACCAGAAATCAAAGGGGTTAACACTTAATCCCTCAAGGCTCTATGACACAAATGTACATGCAGGCATACACTAGGCTTGGTATACAAATGTATTCACAGTTCATACCTCAGCATTTAAAGGGTTAGCATGGTCAAGCATTCTTCTTCATAAAAAGCTGTGAATTTGTTTAGAGCAATAAGAACAGCAGTTAAGTTTTGGATTTAATATACAAAAAGTTACAACGCTTACAGGTTATTTTTATTACCTAGTGAATTCAGGACACGACAATAGCAGTAGAAAAACCAAGTGTCTTTAATTAGGCAAAATATGTAAAGAAGGATTAAGTTTGTGGAATATGCAGATTTCAGGTAACAGAATAAACAGGTATACTCCAATACACGATTATGAACAGGTATGATGAATGGCAGGAATAGTCCACAGAAGCAACAGGTTCCAAGCAATGACAAATACAGTTTAAATACAAGGACAAGTATAATGAGTTACCCAATTGCCAGGAGGCACGAGGCTCCAGACTAAGGAGGCAGGTGGCAGGATTCCAGATTGCCAGAGGCACAAGGCAGCCCAGGAAAGCAGACAGACTAGCTGAATCCAGTGACCAGGCAGAGGTCAGGGCAACAAGAGTTCAAGCAGAATCCAATAGCCAGGCAGAGGTCATGGTCACAAGCAAACAAGCAGGGTCTGGGAATCAGGCAGAGGGTCACAACAGGAGATCAGACAGCAGCAAAGCAAAACTGGAACAGGAATAAACAGGAAACAAGCAGCAGCCAGGTATAGACGAAGAACTGCCCAGAGCACAGATTGAGGCAGGTATTAGAAGCTGTGAGACAGGTGCAGTTCTAATCAGGTAAAGAGATTAACTCCTACAGGCGTGGTGTAAAGTTCAGGGAGAGAACAGCAGCACCTCTGGTAGATTTGAGGTACTGCTGCCACATACAAAGTTAAGGCAAAGTCATAACAGTAATACAAAACAATTAATAAACAATGCAGATAAACAGATAAAAAGTTGCATAACCGTTATAAAAACAAATGGGATGAAAGTACAGAGCATAACTTAACGAATAATAATCTGCATGCCTGGGACAGGCAGTAGAGATGGACAGTCCTTCAACTAGATTGAACCCCCAAGAGCTGACCTTTTCTTGTCAATGTTCTCATCTATTTAAATACACTTTTTCCACCCTCCCCCTCCTACTGGGATGTGGTATCCACAGGGGTCCTACGACACATTTTACAACCACAATTTGCCTCTTAACCTGAGTTAAGAGGCAAAAGCCCCAATGCTAAAATGTAACATAACTTTCCTGGGGAGTGTCACACTTACCCAATTTTATTATTAATAGATCCAGTACAAATCTACTAATTTATTGATACCAAACAGGCTTAGGTCCAGTGTATTAGTTGATCTTACAATCATTTCCTCAACTTCTCTGTGTGACAGAATGCTTTAGGTAACGTATTGGCTGCCCATCATTGTATTTATGAATATGTGGTTGATCACTACTTCTATTGATTTTAAGTGGTATTTTGGAACCTGAAATATATTTGCCTATACAAAATATAACAATCCCTCATGTGGTCTCCTTGTGTAAAACCAAGCTGTGAACGGCTCCCTCACGTCTTCCTAAAGTCTCTTTAGGTGTTAAAAAACTCTCCTATGTCAGGATGTAGCTCACCCCAGGGTCCTTTGAAGCTGCTCAGCTTCCCCTGAACGTGTGCTGTTATCTGTTAACATAGAGGTGGGCAGAGCCACCAAGTAAACACTCACCAGACCCTCTGACTTCACATTTTACACCTTAGTAGCTCAATTTATCAATGGATTCATTTGATTTAATATATTTACACTGCAGTTATGATTAGGCATTATTCCCATCGGTTATGTTATTGGTTAATCCTTATAGCTGTAATTCCTCTAGGTTCAATACATAGCGTAATAAACTTGATGAATATCCATCACGTTTTTACATAGAAACTGAGCCGCACTTGATAAATCTGCTCATTCAGATTGTGTATCCCTGAAATATATCTTGTTTAAGCTAGTAACCTTATAGTCTCACAGCATTGGAAAAATTGTCCTATTAGCCACACACAGTATATACGAGCTGTACTTTTTTTTTTACATGCAACATTTGTTTACCTAGGAACTCAGACCCAATAAATCCCCTAATAAATCCAAATGATGTCACGAAAGAGAATTTACACAGATTAAAAAAAAACTCCAATTATTAAAATTTCAGTTTTACCCACTATCTCTTATGTTAACCATCTAGCCGCTGTTCTTAGTTGTACCTCGGAAGTACATCTATATTCCTGATTGAAAAATTGGGATAAATTAAGCTATGCCCCTAATCTGTCCATTGTAAAACCAGATCTGCCAGACCATGACAATTTCATATGAAACCAGGCCCATTTTCTTGTAGGTAATTCCTCGAAGTTTAAGAAAATTGATAATCGGCTACTAAATTCAGGGCTATTCGGGTTATGCATACCATGTTGCTATCTTTAAAACAAGAGGTAGACTATGTGCATTAGTAGATATAGAAGAGTATGGTTCACATGTTTTCCAGTCTGTATCATTCTCTACATTTTTGAATTCCCATGAAGCCACTGTATTTTCCTTCAGACCGCTCACAGAGATCAAGCTATAGAAAAAGTCCCTAACTTCTCCACACTTCCAGTGTTTACTAGCATTTAAAAAAAGAAAATTCTAGCTTGTGTTTTGTGTTTTACATCAGATTACATTCAAACATCTTCTGGAATGTATGCTTGTCTCTAGCATTGGAATAAAGCATAAAGTGTGTACTAGGAATCTGAACTGCAGTGGCCAAGTACTGGTTCTAAATATTTTATACTTATCTGCCCATTGCCGTGGAGCGCTGCTTGTAATGAGTTGACCTTGTATTATAAATGATCTGTGATCCGTAGAGGTTGTGTGTGGGAATGTGGGACTGGACCTACCCTAACCTTCAATAATACCATAATCCATTCCTTTAATTAGATTCACCTCTGGGACTTGATTTGAGAGAGTAAGTAGATGCAGTTCACTTGGAAAATCTGATGATAGCGTTTGGTTATGAACACTCCTAGGTATTTGATTTTTGCAGGCAACAACTAAATGGAAATGTCTCTTCTAGGAGAGTCTTGTTAAGGAGGATGAGGTGATATTGGAAAGTGGGAGAGACAATAAGTTAATGTGGTGAAAGTACAAGGATATACTTTTAGAGGTGATCTGATCTAGAGGAATATAAGGACAGAATGGAAATTGGTCAAGGAGAATAAGATGGTGGAATGGTGAATACTGTCAGGAACCCCTCCAACCAGTACAACACCACCCGGAGTCTACTCTGACAGTCTGGTATTCACTGGAGCCCCTAGTGGTGGGGACAGACTTGGCTGCAGACTACAGAGGGTCGTGTAATGTGTACCAGCTGCGGGGAACCCAGAAGCAAAGGGTAATGGCAGACAGCAAATCCAAAGAACAGGCCAGGGTCAGGGGTCACTTGCTACGAAGAATCGTCAGGAAACACGCCAAGGGTCGAGGTCAGGAGCAAATCAGCAGAAACGGAGATATAAGCCAAAAGGTCAAGGGCACAGGCAAAAGACAAATCCAGAGGACAGGCAGGGGTCATACATGGCAGGCAACAATCCAAAGGCTTAACACCAGGAGTAGAGCAGCAGGCAGCAACACAGGAATCTGGAAGCTATAACCGGCAGGGAGGCTAAGCCCTCCCTGCCTTAAATACTGAAATGGACCAATGAGAGCTCAGCTCTCTAATTGCACACAGGCTGTCCCATAATTTAATTAATTAGCCCGCAGGCTTGCCGCACTGTTGTGCATGCGCCCGGCTGCCCTGTAATGCCGGGACGCGGCGCTGAACCGAAAAGCGTCCGACTGTTGCTGCGGCAACAGTCGGCTGGCCCTCGGAAGTGACGTCCCGGTCGTCATAGCGACGGCCGGGACGGAGGTAGGAGAGTTGCGGCGGCGGGGTACCGCCGCGGCTCGTAACAAATACATGGTCAATTTGGTGAAAGGTAGATTAAGGTGACCAGGGGATGGTCTAAAAGAGAGAAAACAGTGATAAGAGACGGGGAGAAGTAAAAGTGTAAGGAACTGAAGTAAAATACACTAGATTCAATGGCAGCATATGGGATGGTTACATTTCCTTATTTTGGTTCAGATCCAATTTAGTGTCTGGTGTGGGGCACTCCTATGTATTCTGGGCAGCCATCAAACCAGAAGGGAGGCAGTTTGGATTGACAAGAAGTGATGTATATGGAGAATGAATTTGTAAATATGGAGCCAGATAGTCATAGGCAGAGGATGCCCGCATGAACAATGTGCTAATAAACCAAAGGGGAGACATGATTTTGGAGTGTTACCTATGAGGCAATAAATATAAAAGAGGATGGAGGACCTGTTAAGATTTTGAGTAAGGTTACCAAACACTATATTGCTGTGGCTGAAAATAGTGGCAAGGAGATGCAGACGGCACACCAGATTTTATAACATTGTGGATCAGGCCAGGATAAAAATGGTCAGGCTGATGGGGAAATTTGAGACCCGTTTTAAATGTATGCTTGTGTGCCCAAAGCCTGAACATTGTGTCTGCTCCTTTGCTTTATCTCTGTTGTATTTTCCATCCTTTTTGGACCTGATTATACTCCCACTGACATTATCTACCACCGCAATGATGACACACACAACCCTTGACACTAGGCCATGTCCCCTAGTGATTATATTAGCTGGGTATTATCACAACTGAATAAGACTGACAGTAGAGCTCTGGGAGGTAATAAATGGGTTATGGGGAAGGAAATGCCTTTAGTTTCTAGTCACACGCCACTGGTGGCTGGTCACACCCCTTCCAGCGGCTGGTCACACCCCTTCTAGCGGCTGGTCACACCCCTTCTAGCGGCAGGCTATACCCCTTCATTGCTGCGGCAGATATACTTTTTCAGGGGCCCCTAACATTATACTCTGCTGTTGAGCCATTCAGGCCCTAGTCCGCCACTGCAGGTAGTTAACAAATACTTTATATATTATGTAGCACCAAAGAAAACAAACATTTTTCTGATTACATGTAGCTGGAATGGCCACCAGAGAAAAAAAGATCCTGACGTTCATTTTGTACTTATTAGTCTAAACTTAGCTTCAAAAATTGATGTGATACGACCCCTCCAAAAAAAGCAAACTGAATCTAAAAAGGGCCGACTAGAATGACCTGTAGGTTATTTTCTTACATTAAATGCTATGTCACCATGAAATTGATGTCATAGGAAAATATTCTGTATCTACTGTATGATGCAAAAATGAAGGTTTACTTTTTTCATATTGCAAGTTTTCTTTTCCATTAGCGTTTCCTGCCAAGGACACATAACTCTGGGTATTGGTAATATGACTTAATTGTCACTGACCCTTTTGAATGGAAAATGTGAGTCTATAGCAGCTGAGACCGATCTCTCCTAAATCCAACTTGGCTCCTTGATTGTAGTAAATGCTTCTAACATCAACTCATGAAGATATACTATACATTGGGGAGTTTTATCAAGTTTACAAATGCTGCCGTCACTTTTTCCACTTGGTGTTTTTTTTTATCTGTGTAATGTTACTAACAAACACATGTTCTGACCTCAAAGTCACAATGACATTTCCCATGTATACCACAGGAAAACATAACAGTCATCACAAGTCGCAAAATTCCTATTATTAATAAACTTACAGTTTTCAGTTTGATGCAGCTGTCACATGAATGTGAATGTGGCTATACTATGATAATTCCAGTTCTATTATTTATACAATACTGTACAAAAGTTTTAGGCAGGTGGGTAAAAAATGCTGCAAAGTAAGAATGCTTTCAAAAATTGAAGTGTTATTAGTTTATTTTTATTAATAAAGTGAATGAACAAAAGAGAAATCTATATCAAATCAATATTTGGTGTGACCACCCTTTGCATTCAAAACAGCATCAATTCTTCTAGGTACACTTGCACACAGTTTTTGAAGGAACTCAGCAGGGATGTTGTTCCAAACGTCTTGGAGAACAAACCACAGATCTTCTG
Organism: Mixophyes fleayi; assembly: GCF_038048845.1. Classification (NCBI taxonomy): domain Eukaryota; kingdom Metazoa; phylum Chordata; class Amphibia; order Anura; family Limnodynastidae; genus Mixophyes; species Mixophyes fleayi. The sequence continues at coordinate 245,945,655 of NC_134406.1, forward strand.
TTGATGTAGACTTGCTCAAATCCTTCTGTCTCTTCATGTAATCTCAGACAGTCTCTATGATGTTGAGATCAGGACTCTGTGGGGGCCATATCATCACTTCCAGGACTCCTCGATCTTCTTTACGCTGAAGATTGTTCTTAATGACATTGACTGTATGTTTGAGGTCGTTGTCCTGTTGCAGAAAAAAGTTGGAGCCAATCAGATGCCTCCCATATGGTATTACATGATGAATAAGTACCTGCCTGTATTTCTCAGCATTGAGGACACCATTAATCCTAACTAAATCCCCAACTCCAATTGCTGAAATGCTGCCCCAAACTTGCAAGCAACCTCCACCATGCTTCACTGTTGCCTGCAGACACTCATTACTGTACTGCTGTCCAGCCCTTCGGTGAACAAACTGCCTTCTGTTACAGCCAAATACTGCCATTTTCTGCACCCCAGTTCCTATGTTTTCATGCATAGTTGAGTCGCTTAGCCTTGTTTCCACATCGAAAGTATGGCTTTTTGGGCGCAATTCTTCCATGAAGACCACTTCTGGCCAGATTTCTCCGAACAGTAGATGGGTGTACCTGGGTCCCACTGTTTTTCCAGTTCTGAGCTGATAGCACTGCTGGACATCTTCTGATTTCGAAGGGAAGTCAGCATGATGTGTCTTTCATCTGATGTACTAAGTTTCCTTGACTGCGTCTACGGTCCTCAACAGTTGCCTGTTTCTTTGTACTTCTTCAAAAAAGCTTGAACAGCACATCTTGAAACCCCAGTCTGCTTTGAAATCTTTGCCTGGGAGAGACCTAGCTGATGCAGTATAACTGCCTGGTGTCTTGCTGCTGTGCTCAGTCTTGCCATGGTGTATGACCTATGACATGAAACTGTCATCCACAATCTCACCTTTGCAGCAGAGTTTGGCTGTTCCTCACCCAGGTTTAAGCCTCCTACACAACTGTTTCTGTTTCAGTTAATGACTGTGTTTCACCCTACATAATTAATTGAAAGGATGATCATTATCCCCTGTTTGGTATGATTGGTTAATCATCACCTGACTATAATCCTACAAAATCCCTGATCCTACAAAAGTCTACCTAGACGAATTGATGCTGTTTTGAAGGCAAAGGGTGGTCACACCAAATATCGATTTGATTTAGATTTCTTTTTTGTTCATTTTGTTAATTGATAAAAATAAACTATTAAAACTTCTATTTTCGAAAACATTTTGCAATATTATTACCTGTCAGAATTCCAATTATAAGACCACAGAGAGAGCGTAGTGAACAAAGTGTTTTTTTATTAAACACCGGTTACACAGGTTTCAGGATGCAGTATGGTAGGGTAAGGCAGAAATAGCAAAATAACTCAGTAAACAACAGATGCTGAATGTGATGGTCTGCAGGACTTTACCATGAAGTAGTGGAGATGACACACAAGGTGCGATGGTCTGCGAAGCAAGGCACTGAAGGTAACAGACACAGGATGCGATGATCTGCAGGTCTTTACCACGAGGTAGTGGAGACTGCTAGCAACAATCTTTAACAGGTTAGTCCTCTGTAACACTGGAGAGCTGAAAGCAGGTATTGGTGGTAATACTCTGCAGCAGGATAATGCAGAAACACTGGAGAGCAGAAAACAGGTAAAGAGCCATAGACAAGCCAAGTCAGGGGTCACAGGCAGAGTCATAGACAAGACGAGTGAGGGGTCACATTGCAATAAGCCCTTGATGCATTCGGCGATGGCCATTTAACGGAGAAAACTGCTGTTTTCTCCATTTTAATAACTCATCAAAGTTTGATGCATAGACCACTAAATAGAGTACTAGAAGTTAATTAGTGATAATGTAAAGTACCTATTGTGTACAGCATAGATAATGTTATCCACACAAAAGAGTTACAAAATATGTGTTTAAAGGTTATGATCAATATATTGACAATATATAATTTGATGATAGGGACGATGAGAGTGTCCTTTTAAATGAGTGGAAATTTTGCTTTATACTATTTTCTTCACGTTTACTTTTATTGATCTGAGCCAATCATAGATGTATCCAAAGCTAAGGAAGAGTGGTGGTGTTGTGGAGCGGCTAAGTGAGTTACACAATTACCCATTTTGTCACATTCGTTCACACTGACTTACATTAGGATACACAAACTGTAAACCCAGTGTATACCTGTTACATATAATCCACTACCTCAACCTACAATGAATATTTGAAGGCTGATATACAAGAATAAAAAACACTTCCGTGTTCTGATAATCCCCCCACCCCCACCACTTCTGGAACATAAAGTGAAAAAGAAACCCAAAACAAATATATTGGAAAAGAAAACAGTACAAAAATAAAATGTCATGCAAAAATGGAATAGTAAATTATATTACATTGCTTACGGCTGTGCTTCCCTTTAAACATAGGCTTAAAGATATCTTTCATTTATTTTGGAAAGGTTAAGACAGGGGCGAAGGACAAAAAGTCAATTTATGTCTAGATAACGAGACTGAATGCTCCTTTTAATAAACCTCCTTTAAAGAAAGCAGTGTCTTATCTTAGGCAATGCTCATGAGCAGGAATGAAACAATTGTATAAAAAAGCTATATAAAACTGCACGTAAACATAGAGTATGTCCGCTTATGTGCTCTCTCTGCACCAGTAGCATATGTTTCCCTCAGGCGCATCCATATACACTTATACCCAACCTGGTCACAAGAACATTTAACATTTTTTAATAGTGCAAAATACATTTGTTATTATGTTTGGTTTAAATAAAAAAAACTCTAAAATACAACCGGTACAATCTTTCGTATTGTACATAAATGTGAATAGCAAAAAATTAATTCTACAATGCCCTCACAACATTGTATAATATAGGCACGAGCAATGAAGGAACCTTCAGAGGTGAATCCACAATCAGCGAACCAGAAGCTAGTGATGGTGCCCGTCACTATCATCATCAGTCTGTATGTGAATCAGTCCTCTGGCACCCACAAGTGATACGTTTACTGACAGGTGTGTTTGCATTACTGCGCGAGTCTGCCTCAGTTTGCATTTACGCAAACACGTCCTTACTGTCCTCAGAATGTGTTTGCACGCCCTTTTCTCTCCTGTTCCTCCTCTCCAAGCGTAAGGAGATGCTTATGGACATATGCTTTTTTGTGTTGCGTAATGAACGTTAAGCAAATGGATGTAACCCTGACTCAGCGTTAGCCTCAAAGAGTAGAGCCAAGTGAATAAATATGTAATTTGACTGTATAAACAATCACAAAATGTGATCTACATCTGGGGGTAAATGTATGAACCTCCGGATTCTTCAACTCCGGCGAGTTCAGCGTCTTCAGCGCTTAAATTTAAAGCGGCGCTGCCTTGTAAAGGGAAACTTCCCTTTTCAAGGCAGCGCCGCTTTAAATTTAAGCGCTGAAGACGCTGAACTCGCCGGAGTTAAAGAATCCGGAGGTTCATACATTTACCCCCTGGTCTAAGTGAGGGCAGGTTACTGCACCCTGCTGAGGGATCCTTATATGCAGTAGTCTCTACACTCACTGTCTGCAAAAAATAAAAGGGAAGGAAGGAAGGGTTGTACAGAGTCCAAACCGGACCAATGGTAATCTGATAATAAATATATTTGTAATATAAACATCATTTAAGCATTATTCACAAATAAACAAATATATACACATCTTAAACAGTATAGTAAAGAGGAGATATGAGGTCCTTTGGGTGAGGATCCTAAAAGGTGAGGAGTAAAAGTAGGTAATTGAAGGAAATAAGAGAGACGGGAGGAGGACAGGGGGCTGTTAGTAGAAGGTATTTTCGGAATGAGTGTTTGAATAGTGGGTGGGTCTGTTGTCTTCCAATTAAGTGTGATTAGGCATCTCGCCGCTACAAGAACGTGTCCAATCAACTTTTTTGTGTGTTTATCAGGGACTGTGCCTGGGAGATGGTATTAGGAAATATTTATATCAGATGACGTACCTCTTTCCAAAAATGTACTATACTGGGGCAAGTGAACCATATGTGGGCCAGGGTGCCTTCCCCTCCACATCCTCTCCAGCATGAGGTAGAAGCATTAGGACAGATAGCTCAGAGTCTTGTGGGTACTTGGTACCATCTGAATAGGAGTTTGTACAAGTTTTCTTTTAGTTGTGTACAAATGGAGCTTTTAGCAACAGCTTCACAGACTCGGGTCCAATCCTCCTGGCCAAGAACCTCCCCATGTCCTCCTCCCATGTAAGCTTGTGCCTTTCTTTAGTAGGTTGATTATGCTTAATAAAGAGTGAATAGAAGGTTGAAATTAAACCTCTGGAGGGGGACCTACCAAGACAAAAGGATTCGAGCACGGAAGGTTTTTGCATTTTATTGTGTCGGGATAAAAATGGCGAATAGGTAGATATTGGTAAAAAGCTGATGTTGGTATCCCAAAGCGACCTCCGGGAGTAGAGAACTCTGGGAAAGGACATGTTCTGTCTTATGTCGTGTGAATTCACCTCCATTGTTACATAATCCTGAAACTTTGGTAGTAAGTCCTTTAGCCACCATGCACCTTACAGATAATTCCAATCTGGGAACATATAATACATCTTTTATTGGCATTAGTAAATTACTGCCTTTTACATTGGAACATATGAACAGACCATGCCCTATACCTTCCGCAGTGATAGTTGTTCCATCTGCGAGACAGATATGATATATGAACTTGAAATGATTCATATCGTAAACAAGATTGCACCGACATACATCTCCTCACTTGTCTCAAAATATCCCCCTCCGCTCTGCACAAGATCCACGTCTCTCTTCCTCTCTCATCACGTCCTCCCATTCCAGGTTACTGGACTTTATTCGGACTGCACCCACTTTGTGGAATTCCCTCTCTTGCACAGTAAGACTTTCCTCTAGTCTTCAAACCTTCAAGCGTTCTTTGAAAACCCAGCTCTTCAGACAAGCTTATAGTATTCCTCAACTAGCATCTTAATCTCCCTAGGTTACCCTATTACCACCCTCTACACAGCTAACACAAGACAACAACCCTCTGACCAACATTGCTGTGTGACTGATCACACAGCCCACTTAATACTTTTTACCTTTGCATTCTAGCTGGTCTAATGTGCAATATGATGTAGCACATGCTCTTGTTTTTCAAACTCCCATTGTCCCATAGATTGTAAGCTTGCGAGCAGGGCCCTCTTACCTCTCTGTCTGTATGTATTACCCAGTATTGTTTTATTAATGTTTGTTCCCAATTGTAAAGCGTTACGGAATTTGCTGGCGCTATATAAATAAATGTTGATGATGATGATGATGATTAATATCAATTTTACTGAAGAAATCTCTGTTACTTGTCATGTGACTTGCTGCTCCTGAATCTACATACAACTATGTGTCTGATGAGTTACTGTCGCTTTAAAAGTTCCATTCCACTTATTTGTGCATATGTCTGTGAGTGTAGTGTTAAATCTCTGCTTAGACCATTACAAAATTAATTACGCTTTCCAGACTGAGCAGTTTTTCTTTAAATGTGCATTTTTTTTACATCTAAAGCATGCTCTTGTTTCCCTATTATGCAATTGGGTATCACTTTCCATGTTATCCTGTGTAATTTCTTTTCTACTCTGATATACATCCTTGAGTGTGGTTTTCACAAAATCTATTGTGAGTTCTGCTTCAGGCCTTATTTCCAGAGCATTTATCAATGCACTGTATGCGTCAGGTAAACTGCACAGGAGTATGGCTACTATGTGGTTGCATTTTATATCTTCTTTAGATCTAAGCTGTGTTACATTTTCCAGCAATTCATTTATATGCCCTGTGCTACATGAAAAAACAGTCAGTATTTAACTTATGTGCAAAACAGAAAACTAATTTTCACCCCTTGCGTTGTAACATGGTTTTGTCCAGGAGACTGAAATAAGAAACTTCTTAATTTAAGTTCCTTAATGAATCAGGCCCCTTGTGCGGAAAGATGAATTAATTTACTTTGGTTACAAAATTTCCCCTGTATTTGGTCAGGAGAATATATTTCCCCAGTCTATACCGTTTTCGTGAGGGATGTTGCAATATAAATATTCCACATCTATTGTCTTTCTCTTATTGTGATATTCTTTTTCTTGCAAAGTCTATGAATAAACTGGACATTTACATCAAAGGCCTAACATTGTTTATCTAGAGGAAGCTGGATGAAATCCAATTGTATTCAGATGTAGAGAAAATCTTCAGGATTCTCCGATTAAAGGCGTTCTTGCCATTGCAGAAATAAAATAACCCACAAGGACACAATGGACAACTGTAAGGACAGTTTCTGTCTGAGAGTCACATCACTAGTATTAACATGGCAGAAAAAAATTCTGAGCAACTTTTCATCCATGAAGACTGTGGCAATAAGAGATCTGCAGAAAAACACAAAATCGCCATTAATCCAGTAGATAAAGGTAGAGCTGTCAAGATCATGGTTATAGTAACATACAGTGAAGACGGTGCCAGACAGCTTTGAGATAACATATATTACAAACACTAATCCAAGATCCAACCCAGGAATGTAAACAGCATTTCGGGAAAATTATTAATATATTCCTTACAGTCAAAACTGGCAGAGCTCATACAGACGTCAACTGGCACATCTTACATGATCCCCAAAATCTCAATACAGGAAGTTCAGGCAAAGCCGTCATAACATGTATGGACACACTGTAGATAAAATTCTCATCCTCTTGTTAAAAATGCAAACACTTATATACAGTATGAAAAGGTTTACAGTGCATACACATGAAATAATGCACAAAACAGTGTTCTTAATCAAACAAGCCACGTTTCAGCGTGGAAGAGCCCCCCTTTATCAATAACTATACAGTCAAGCACACACAGTATGTATTACCCTTCCAAACTACCAGCGAATTGTTGCTAGACATCCTCAGGTGCCACACATTCCTTTAATTAGTCACCAGCATTGATGACCAAACATAGAAGACCGCTGGGGAATGGACAGTTGGGAGGTATGCAGTTATATTCACTATACTACAGATTTCCAAAACAAACTTCACAACATGGAGGAATAACCACTAAATGCTCTGCTATGGGCAATGGACACAAACACTATATAAGCATGACAAAAATGTTAACATGTTCCCCTAGCCAACAATAGTAAAGTGCAGATATCATCATAAGCAGCAACAGCAGCTATTTATGTAGTGCCACTAATTCCGCAACGCCATATTACCTAAACTATTTTAATCCTTACACACATTTTTTCCATTAGCAAATACAGTTACCTACAGCTCTTGGGTACCTCCATGGTAAATAAAATTAGGCCACACAATGCAAACTTATTCATGGCAGACCTGGATGAAAGATTTCTGAGCACATCACAGCATAAGCCACATAAATACTATTTTATAGGTTAATTCTTTGTGAAATGGACATATGGGGAAGACCAGGTGAGAACATTTCTGAAAGAATTTAATGCCTTCCGTCCAACAATTGAGTACAGATGAAATTTTCTGCAAAGGCTATCTGTACACTACCATAACACTGAGGAATGGTAGAATACTCACCTATGTGTATAAAAGCCCAGGGAAAGGGTCAGCTACTTCCACATCTCAAGCTTCCAGCCTCAACACACTAAGGAAGCATAATATGCAGGCAGACCACCAGATATGTTCTGTTCCAGAAGAACATATTACACATCAGTGTGATCTTTCCAACAAAAAGGCTTCAAGCTGAAAATGAGTAGTCTTCATGAAAACTTGTTACCAGAACTCCGGACTGGGAGGTATATGTAAAATGAGAAAACAGGTACAAACCATACCAGCATGTGCAGAAACTCTGGAAAATATATTTTCTGAAGACCCAATTCTGGCATTTAGGAAAATGCCAAGACCAAAGCTAATAAGAAGAAAACTTCACACAGAACATACAAGCTTCATATTGATAATAATAGTTCACCAGTGATGCAGAAACCCCCAGCAGATCAGGATTCTGCACATTCTGCAATTTTGTGTACTGGATGCCATTTCCAAGTCCGAGGTACATGACTCCAATCACCCAGTTTAGTACTTAGACCGTGCTGAGGATGGTACTCTGGGCCCTTTCCAACAGGAGAAAGACCCCATTCCTCCCTATGCTCCAGAGCCATAGGGCCCCTTAGGGGAATAAGGGTCTTCAGACCCCCCTTTGCTGAAGACAGGAAGGGCCACTTGGCATTCTCGACCCTCAGAACCTAATGGCACCTTTGGGGACAAGTGCTTTCAGGTTGACCTCTGTCGTAAGGCTCAGATGGGCCCCTGTTTCCCATGGAACTCGAATCTTCAGCCCCCACATAAGGAGACACCTCTAATGATGTGGTGAGGATTTTGGCCGATAAGGGTCCAATATTGCGCCTCCCAAAAACATGATAAAAACACAAACACAAAAAAGCATGAAATGCAAAGTGTTTCTAATAAATAAATAATAGTGTAGTGGATGCCATGTAATAAGTGCAGAAATACACATTTAAGTCATATATATGAAACACATAATCAGTAGGAAAATGATTATGTGCCTGTGGGATATCACTTTCTGTTCCCGGTTTACAAAATTTAAATCCTTGAAATTATGGTTCTGAAAGGACATTTCAATAACATCTAAGAAAGGAAAATAAACATCTGAAAAAAAAACCAGTGAAGTTATTTGACTCTAAAAACTGTGACCTGAATAATGACATTGGTTTTCTGAGATATTATCACTGACAGTGCAGTTTGTTTATTTTGTCCAGAAGTCTTTGTTTTTTTTTCTTTTTCCATCTCCTGTTTTTCCCAGAAATTGGTGAACATCACAACCTAATTTGACGTTCTTTGATGTATAGCAGACACAATCATGCCTCATCCTACACATAACTGTATGTATCTATTTTATTACCAGTCTTTTTAACACTTGCACTTTAAGGACGATTATAATTTAGCCTCGCAATGTTTAAAGAACTCGTTTTAGTACTGCCTGATCTGATGAAGAGAAAAAGCTTGTCTTGTAAAACTAATTTCTTCCAAATAAAAAAGTATCACCGAATAATAGAATACTATACTTTGTACATTAACACAATTGGACTAATATGACTATAACTACTTTTTTGCCTACTTGACATAGTAAACTCCACCCAATATTAAATTGTAAGTTTTGGTCAGAGTTATTTAATAATTATACATTTTCACTTGTCATTTCATATATACTAATGCTTCATATTACTAGATATCATTGCCTGTAAAGGACCTAGGGCCTGACTCATTAAGGATCTTAACTCAAGAAACTTCTTATTTCAGTCTCCTGGACAAAACCATGGTACAATGCAAGGGGTGCAAATTAGTATTCGTTTTGCACATAAGTTAAATACTGACTGTTTTTTTCGTGTAGCACACAAATATCAACTTTAAATTTCAGTGTACAAATAAGCTATCAAGTATTTGTGTGCTACATGAAAAAACAGTCAGTATTTAACTTATGTGCAAAACAGAATACTAATTTGCACCCCTTGCATTGTAACATGGTTTTGTCCAGGAAACTGAAATAAGAAGTTTCTTAAGTTAAGATCCTTAATGAATCAGGCCCCTATACTTTAAGGCTACAGTTTCAACATAATGAAGCATGTCTAAAATTAGTTGTACTCAGTCACTGGCCAAATTTTAAAAAATCCAGTCCCAGACAATGAAAATGTATCATAAATGTTCCTGTGTTCTGAGAAGTGTTTTGTTCAAATGCGTTTAATGTGAGCCATAAGCTATGTAGCCGTAAAACAGATGAGAGCTTATAAATAAACAACCCATTTGTAAATATTGTATAGTATCGTCACTCATATTATGATTTAAAATCAATTACATTAAATGGTTTTAGTCACATCAGCTATAAATTTCAATCAGGAGTAATTCCAAGCTTATAACAATGTTTACATGTCTTTCTATCTTGTTTCTAAGATCATGTTAACACTCCTTTGCTTTAATTGAAAGGGCCATAAATGTTTTAGGCCCAGATAATGCATTTAATTTTACATTGTATGTTATATGAGGTTTAGCCCACCGGAGACGTTTATAGAAGCCCACTTTAAAAGTTTGGTTATTGGTTTTGTAAGAATTAGATTGGATCAAATATAGATTTTCATCATTCAAATAAAGGTGGAGACAACATTTAAAGTAAACATGTTATTGAAATTGTATTTATTTTAAAGGTAACTCATGTTTGTATGCAAACAGGGCAAGCAGTATTATGATTGTTTCCCTTGCAGTGTTCTATTTAAAAATGTTGCTTTTTCATTTGTTTTGCATTGTAATTTTGCCAGCAGGTGAGCAAAATGGTGGCTCCCAGTCCTATTACTAATTAGGAATTTTAAGGCACCTGTCCTAGGGCTTGAAATCAGGTTTACCAGCTAAGCAATCATATGTTGATTCCTCTTCCTTCTTAATGAATGAATGAATGTCATAATCCAGTTATGTTCATTTTCTTCTTCATCTCCTGGAAACAAGGTATGAATATTAATGCTGGGGGGAGGGGGTTATTCCAATTTAGCAGTGTAGAGTGACAGCCTGACTGACATTACTGACTTATTCCTCAATAAAGCGGTTGTCTGGAGTATCCGGATGCTAATGAAGCGCAGTAAATAATATACACTCAAGAAAACGTAGGGGTTTATTTACTAAATTGCGGGTTTGAAAAAGTGGAGATGTTGCCTATAGCAACCAATCGGATTCTAGCTTTCATTTATTTAGTACTTTCTACAAAACGACAGCTAGAATCTGATTGGTTGCTATAGGCAACATCTCCACTTTTTGAAACCTGCAGTTTAATAAATCTAGCCCATAGTGTTGAAAATGCACGTTAAGGCACCAAATCAAATATTTAAAATTGATCAATTGCTTTACACTTAATTTACACAACAGGTCAGAAGTTTTAGAATACTCCCATTTTCCAAGTTTTTAAAGAAATTTAAGCAGTTCAAAACCAGTGAATAGCGGTACAACAGTAAGCGGGGAACCGTTAGAGGTTAAAAAAAAAAAAAGCTTAGGTTAACAAAATCTGAAAAATAATGTATGTTTCAAAGTTACCCAAAATTGCCTTTTTCAGGGATTAAATAATGGGTTAGCAACTTACAGCTGTTGTGCAGCAGTGGAAGTACATTAAGCCTTGAAGGTTGCTACAAACAATTCCTACAGGTGTCCCAACTTTTGTTGATTACAAACCCCTATCTGTATAACCCGTATTACTTCCCACAAAGCACTAGGGTTGAGGCCACAGGTAGACTGAGTCGTATTTTGCACTTATGACTGCATTGAAGAGCCAGAATGGGGAAAGGAGGGGGCATGTAAGTGGGTGTGTTGAAGTTAATGTGACTTATGTAGACTGTGGCCCTGATTCATTAAGGAAAGTAAGCCAAAAAATTGAGTAAGTTTTCTCCTTGACATGTTGCACTGCAAGACTGCAAATTAGTTTATCATTTTGCACATAAGTTAAATACTGGCTCTTTTTTCATGTAGCACACAAATGCTTGATAATTTTATTTTTACACTGAAGTTTAAAATTGATCTAGGAGATGCCCTACCCCAACTACAAATCTGCCATCACATTTTAAATTGAGCTCCCCCCCCCTCCAATGCAACATGGTTTTGCCAAGGTGCAAAGTTACTCATTTTTTTGCTTTCTTTCCTTAATGAATTGGGACCTGTGATTCGGATGCACATGCACCTGTCAGGAGACCGAAAACTCCACCACTCTTGTAAGTTACAAATCGATAGTGATGACGATCAGCTTAGATGAGTCCGGCTCAACATACCTGTGTAACATGTGCATTTTTCTGCGGATGCAATTTACCTCTGCATTTTAGTTGTGTCCAAATCTACATGAGCCACACAGTGAGCAATGAATTTATTATTTTCTGAGGTAAGTAAGGTGATCTGGCTTTCGGCCTGAACAGTACATTTATTATACAATATATCAAACATATGCGTTAGGTATTTTTTACATTGTTTCCAAGCATAATGTTTCTTTTTCATGCATCCTAGTTTTAAAGAACAAAAATAAAAACAATAAGTCCACTATTATTAGCAATACTGCTTTGCAATGTTCTGGCAACACACAATAGACGAATAATAACTTCCACATGGAAATCACACAGCTAAACTATTACCTGCTCGGTCAGAGTACCAAAACACACAGGGATCCTTCACATTGCCTTAAGTGGCTAATACGATACAGCACATCCAGCTGAGAATGAGAGTTGTTAAGACATTATGTTCTTTTTACTAATGATAATATATTTAGAACCTTGAAGAAAATTCACCATGGGCTCATCTTCTGTAATTACTGCCCTGAGAATTCATGTTAATTATGTTTACGAAAGCAGCTCTGAATTCCTATCTAGAACATACGCAAAAAAACCATTGATAAGGAAATGCAGTTCGTCTAGACAGTTCTTCCAGACTGTTTCACAAATTGAATACAAGATAAATAAGTCTTGGTATGTGAGGCTGGGTACAGACTTTATTATTATTTTTTATTATTATTTATTATTATTATTATTATTATTGTGTGAATCGAGCGATAAACAACCTTTCAACACGATATTGCATTAGTGTGTACACTGAATCGATGCCCGTTTGCACAACAGGTAACAGTGGATCCAGGACTTGGTGGTACTAAAGTACTAAAAGCTCCACCATGCCCAGCCACTTAATGGTGGCCTGGGCATGTAGTGCACCACAGATAATATCCTTAGATAGATCTATTTTTTACTTAATTAATCCACACTCACATCTCCAGGGATGAGGGAATAGACCTAGTGCTATTCAGGATGTTTCTGGTTAATGCAAGGTTTGCATATCTTATCTGCCCTGATCCCCCTGTGCAGACAGGCCCAGCGGTGGTTGTCACTCTGGCAGGGGGACCCGACACTGTGGGTTTCAATTCTATAGTGCCACCAAACATGACTGGCATAGCCTTGAGCTGGTACTGGTAATTTTGGTTGGACTCCACAAGTAGCTGGATGCACTATGGCTGGTGTGAATTTGGTGGGTGGGGGCCCATTTTGTTTATATATGTTGTGCCCTACAGGCCTCACTATTCTCAGATATAAGTAAAGCTTGCTAGGCATGCATGTTGATAAGTCACTTACTGGGAAACATAAATGAGCATTTCAACCAGATAAAGATCACCTGTTGAGTTAGCCCAAGAGAAGTGTCGGAGAGACCATCATGTTCGCCCCCTTTTCTGGATCTCATCCACGTGCTCCTGTGTGGTGTCATGCACACAGAACATCTAAGGCAGAATATGGAGCACAAATTAACTGGCTTCAAGGGAACAACTACATAAAACACTAAAATGGAGGCTACACTATATTTATACTATTGCATTCTGTAGGTAGCTGAAATGAGAGTCAGGGCAGTGCTGGGATATTGTGTGCCCCCCTGTCCGAAGATGGCTCTTGCACCATGAAGCCCTTTGTGAGCTTCACTGCATATGCTTGGCTCCCCCGTATTCCCGCTCTTGTTCCAATACCTCATATGTGTACTGGGAAACTAAGGGGGCACGTCTCTCACACCGAATAAAATAATTTTGGCACAGATGGATTGTGGGGTACCCCAGTAAGCCCAACACCCTTCTGCCTTGCTTACCATGCTTGTTGGCCCTGGTCACGGCACCGCTCCAATGAATGATGATGACATATTATAAAAATATGATTCTATATGCAACTATGAGGAAAAGAGAGGTGGAGGTGGACCCTAGCAGAACTCTATACAGTTCAATGAATAGAGTTCTGCTTAGACCATTAGAACACACATAAAGCACACATACATTTTACATGCATGGCTAACTTGAAGATGAATTTTCGCTAAGTAAAAGTGTCACACCAGTAGGGCACTGCATTGTTATCCCGCACAACAGTGGGGGGAAATAGGCCAGGGGTGGTTACATTGGAGGGTACCGTCTATCTTACATCACTTCGGGGCAGCTAGAGATCACATGATTAGCTTTCAGTCTTCAAGGACACAAAAATGTTCTGTACACATTGCTGATTGGTGTAGAATTCCAATGAAGCATTTTTAATGATGTCGAAACAAGATTAAATGCTATGCTGTGCTGTATTATTTGAGGTTTTTGCTCTCTAATTGCCACGAGCCACCGTGATACTCGCAACAACTTGGGTGCTCCCTCTGTTTGAGTCCCGGCGGCTTGTCAGACAGCTGGGAGTGTCTTACTGGTTGGCAACAACTGGGACGCTCCTGTCAGATTCACCGCATCCCAGCACTTGAGTAGAATACTAGGGCGCACATGTGGGGACATAATTACTGTATTAATTGCCTCCTGTTGTGAAAATTAGACGCCTCCTGGCCCCAATCTGATTGGCCATCAGCAGTATTTAAGGAAGCGAGAGCTTAGCTTCCCTCACAGTTATAACTCCTATGTCCACATTTGCTGACCTGCTCCACAGTCTCTTGTGATGTATCATAGCCTGTATTCTGACTTATCTCTTGTTGTGACCCTTGGATTAGTATTGGACCTTGCTTATTTTTCTGATTGCCCTGACATTTGCCTGTACTTCGGACTACCCTTTGCTAGCTATCAGGGGAGGGATGGCAAACTTTAGTCCGGGGGGCAAGACTCGACTCAGCAGCCTATTAGGAATCTTTTAAAAGAAAAAAAAATGAAGGTGGCCCAGTGACCCATCCCAAGGTAGCCCACTATGGGACTGGAACAGGCGGCAAATACCCCCCCAGACCCCCAGTCCAGTCTGCCACTGCCAGTTATCAGCCCTGACCAATGGCCTGCGTCAAACCATTCTGTTTGCTTCGGATCCCCCAACCTATTGGACTGCTCCTGGATATTCTGCCGCTTTCCGGTTTCTCCTCCTACATCCTTGCGCTACAGTCTCTGAACATAGGCTCCTACTACTTAAGATTTAAGACCTTGGGGCAACTGAGTACCTGCGAACAAATCAAGCTCTATGGGAAAGGTGGCTGCTATAGGTGAAGACCTCTACCGCCTCTTCTAGTAGTTCATGTTAGAGACACTAGCAGTAATACATTTTGAGGCTGGTCATCTCTGTTTGCAATGGGAAATAGAGAAAATACTCAGGGATGAGATCGGACAGAGCATAGAGGATTCTGAAATGAAATAAAAATCTTGTGACCATGTGACTAGAACTCTTTGATGTTTTGTGTTTAGTTGTCCTTTTAAGAAGATATAGGAGAAAAGGCTTTTATGCAACATGGAATGAAAAAATAATCAATGGCACCTCTATAAGACTTCTGAAGTACATACTGACCAACTCAATATACATGAATTGTGTACAATAAGCTTCAACAAAGACATCATTACTCTTATGAAAAAAAAAAAAACAGGAACATCGTAAGATTAAGAAATATTTCTTAAAGGAAATGGAAAATATCTCAGTAAAGTCCAGTTTAAACATCCCAAGGTTATCCAAAGGGCTGGACAATTTCCAAAGCCATTCTGCCTGTTTCCATCTGTGAGAGGGAAGCAAGTTTACTTTACAGAATGCATCTTCTGGGATAACGATATGGTTATTGTACATTCTGCGTAGTTATTATTGTATGATGTTATCTTATATATAGGTTACACTTTTGTACAGGCTGGAAGTTAATTACTGACACTATCCCTTACATTGAGCACTATCCCTTACATTGAGCAGTTTATCTATATGTGTGCTCATCCAGAGATCTGTGTACACATATAGGTCTATACCCTTTGCCATGTTCATCTTTTATGTTATTTTGTGAAATGAGTTAGTTAGGGAATATAGCATACATTTCTCTATACTCATTGTAAAGAGGCGTGAAAACATAATGTACTGTATCCTTTAGCGTCACATTAGGCCCTCCTCCTCCTGCAGTCATTTTACTTTTCACAGTTCATTATAAAATACTGCTTGTTTCTTTTGTTTGATATAGTATAAGTCATGAAAATTAGAAGACACTTGAACTGCCTTATATTTCATATCACAGTATAAGTACTAACTGTATTTCACTGCATTGCATTTGCAACTTCTTGGTCAAATCATGTATTACTTATGCCTTGTGTATCATTAGACTTCATTTATGATCTTATTCCATAACAGAGCATTTCTTGTATTTGGATCTCTTGTATCTTCATACCCCAGTGTTACACTGGGGTATGAAGAACCCAATGGAGAAAGCAGAGGTCATAAAATATTGAATCAACAGAGGGTACGTGACCAGCTCATAGGGGGGGAGTGATCAGCAAGTTTAACTAGAGCTTGACTAGTTCAACCTTTAACCAGATCCCACTCCCTCTATCTTATCGAAATTGCCTTGCACGCCAGTGTTTGGTTGCTCTCAACTGTCTAGAGCTGAAAGTAGAGCAATGGAGGAAGTTGTGAGGAGTTGTGACTTAGGTTAGTGGGCAGAGCATTCAACAGTGGGGACCACCAGGTTTCTTTTGGATTTGCTGTCAGAAAAATACATGTGTAATACCATGAATGTATACATACGGCCTGTAGATGCTGACTCATGATGCCATATTGCAATTTGCAGGTTTGTTTCATAGACATCCACAGGTTTGGCAGCGATCACCGCCATGGTAGGGGCTGATGTAGACTCCTCATCAACATGAATGTCAAGATCATAATTCTGTTACTGATCTGATTTATGAAGTAGCACATAATTCAAAATCCTCAGCTGAGAGGTAAAAGGAAGAAAAAAATATGGAGGTATGGAGGGCACCATACCTGAACACAATATTATACAATAAAACTATAAAAGAATACAAGATTGCTAACACTTTAGTAGCCCCTACCTTTCCAAAAACGTTCTCAGCTAAAAGTTGACTTATGTCAAGGGACTTTGCTGTGGACACTGTATAGCCATTTACAGGTGACTGGACAGACGTACAAGTAGAGCACCCTACTAGTATTTCCACCCCAGAGGACACCTTGAAAGCTAAAATAATGGGTAATATCCACTATTACTTATTGACCGCATGATTTGTCATGTTCCAGATGACAGCATATCCAAGACTTACATCATTTTGATATGAAAAATAAAGGTGGTACCCTCTAGCTGCTTGGACCCAACACTGTCATTACCTTCGAACTAAGAAAAGTGCAAATGTTTTAGCTTGTCGAAGAGTTGGGCGCATCAGTTATGCCTTGATAAGTACAGATTTGTAGACTCCAGTGGAAAAAACAATATAATGTTTTGCTGTACATGATTATTTAAATGAGATATTGAGGGCAGATAAGTGGCTTTTAGAAAAATCATTCCCAGTTTTAGAGGTGGGCACATGGCATTTTTTCACACCACAAAAGGACCTGGCTTTGTTGTGTGATTGTGTGATTTAATGGGATATGTTTTGCACTTTTCAGTGGCACTTTGGCATAAAAGAGCATTAATAAATGCTCTTTGGACTTAGAACAATGTAATAAAAATCTTCACACACTAAATACATATGTAATAAAGCCACATAGAATAAAGATGAGGTTAAGATGAGCAGTGCTTTAGGATAAAAACATAAAATTTTAAATTAATCAAGGGTATGGAGAAATAGAAGTAGGTTGGACCTTGTTGTGATGTTTACTATGTGCATAACCTGGGGTATCCGCAAGCTTCGCCAACCCATATTTGTTGCAGTTTACATAGTGTCCCTGGACAGCTTATTGGACAAGAACAGCTGTCAGCCAAAATTCTCCACTGCATATGATAGAGTAAGAGGGGGGGGGGGATTTTTCTTCTACTGATATATACAAACATGTATTCATGTACCTTCTAGTTTCCTGGCTGGAGTCACCTCATAATGCTGCCTGATTCCACATACTTTTTGGGACCCTCCACAGGTGATTGTTCTATGTTTGTAGATATATTTTTTAAATATGTTTGTTACTTTTATGTTTGCTTCACAAACCTATGTGCTTTGGTGTAACCAAAGCTGATTTTGTGTTGTTTCTTGGTCGACTCCGTAAATGTCCTCAATGGACTACCCTATGCATTTCACCCACAAAGGCTTTCAGTATGTGTGATGTCATAAGTGAGAGGGGCCTAATTCTTGAGCACATATTAAGACAGACAGGTTTGATGACTGCTCCCAACTTTCAAATATACCTAAAATTTAGCTAACACATAATAAACAACCTGAAAACTGTCCCCATTCTTGAAATGTTCATTGTACAATCTTCTAAACTTGTTTCTTCTTAATATACAGGAAACAGAGCTAAAAAACAAAGTGTAATGAGAAAGGTCCCAGCTGCTTTCTTAATATTTTCCATAGGCCTCATCATTTTAGCAGTTTGTAGCATGTATCTTGGCACGCGGCCTCGAAGCAATCATTTGTTCAGTAAAAGAAAACTATCAGAAGTGTTTTGAAAAAAATTCAGTTTCAGTTCTAACAAATGAGGTGTATGACTGGTGGGAACGTTTTCCACAATGCAGAGATACCACGGTCTACGCAGTTCTATAGTGTCAGAAGATGCGCCTGCAGCTATGTCCTTTCTGTGATGGTCGTCTCCTGAGGAATAGACCCTTTTCATGGCAATCACTGTATGTGTTGTGATCCTATCCTACAGCCAATAACATTACACATATAGGGCCTGATTCATCAAGGGACGCATACTGAGTGCAGTGTGCGTTTGTTTCTGAACACACGTAATTCGGGTCTGCGTAAGGACGGATCTGAAGATACGTGGGGGCAGCATGGTGGCTAAGTGGTTAGAACTTCTGCCTCACAGCGCTGGGGTCATGAGTTCAATTTCTGACCATGGCCTTATCTGTGAGGATCTCCCCGTGTTTGCGTGGATTTCCTCCAGGTGCTCTGGTTTCCTCCCACACTCCAAAAATATACTAGTAGGTTAATTGGCTGCTAACAAATTGACCCTAGTCTGTTTGTCTGTCTGTGTGTGTGTGTTAGGGAATTTAGACTGTAAGCCCCAATGGGGCAGGGACTGATGTGAGTGAGTTCTCTGTACAGCGCTGCGGAATTAGTGGTGCTATATAAATAAATGATGATGATGATAAGTGCGCTAATGAATATGGTTGTAGGTCTGCTCTGCACTACTACACAAAACACTGCAGGATACGTCCAATACCTATGTGAAATATAAATTCTCAAAAAAACGCGCAGAGAAAAAAAAATTGAACTAATGTCAACTGTTAATAATATTTTTCTTTTTTCCTCTATGAGATACGTTTATATTAATGTCTAAAGAACATAAAATAATTTTTTTCAGTTACTACTGATTGCATACACCTGTTATAGCATCAATACACAGCCGTGATCATTATTAAGTGGCACTTAGACTAACCCTGTGGCTAGGGCAGAGTTGACGCTGCTTCATGCGTTCAAGTGTGGCACACCCTTACTGTACATTGATTGTGGCCAAACTCCCCTTCCCCAGCTCGTTCCCTCCCTGAAATCATAAGCTGTAGTAAGTGTCCTTTGTGTTTGAAGATGAATTGAATCTGCATCGTATTGTCTTAATGCATGGGCACACTGGGCAGTTGCCCACGAGCATAGGGGCCCCATAGGCCTGCCAATTGTTCAGTATATTATTCTGGTAGATTTATTCATAAGCTTCAAATCCTCTTTATAAAAATGTTTAGGTGGACTGATCACCTCAGTATTAGCTGTTATCTATACATGCGATCTTGCTGTTGCGAATACATATCTTGACCTTGACGAAAACAACGTACACCTACTAAATGTACATAAGCAAGACAAAATCAACACACATAATTTTTTCAAGCTGTAAAGCTATAATAAAATTCTTCTAATATTCTTAACAGTCCATGACAGTTGCCTCCCCCTGCTACCTACTAAACATAAATAATGAAAGAAATGGGACAGAGCGCAATAAAGTTTGATGGCTATGATGGCTTTGTTTTGGTTCTAGGTAGGGCCCCAGTACACAGCTTTGCCCGGGGGCCTATAATACTGTTAAGACGGCACTGATATGCAGCAGTCACATCTTGGCTCTGGGAGGCTCCTCTCGTGATTGGCTGCCTGTACCTATTTAGTGTAAGTAGTGTTCTTTTCACTGCCCATTATAAATAAGTGTGTCTCTCCCAGTTTCAGAGCCTGCCAGTCTAAAAGCTGCTTCCTCTAAGCTATCTTTCACCCCATTAAATATCTGTAAACCCCACAATCACATTCTACTGACCGGGTTGTACATTTCAATAGTGAGGTTACACAGACAATGACAACAACAAGTTGTTGGTGATTTTTAACAAAAGCAGACATAACACTTTATAAAAGGACTTTTATTTGTAGGTGTCTCTCTTTACAAATTGAACCCTGGCCCCATGCCAATAGTGAACATTTAGGAAAATGGGTCAGGTAGCAGATAACTGCAATATTTTATAATTCATACCAGCCAGCAAGAAATATGCTTTCATTGTCTAATTTTGTTTTAGAAACATGCCGGCTACAAGCTAATTGGCTCCTGAGATATAACAGCTTTTTTTACACAGTTATTTGTGCACCAATTTCCATAAATATGCACCCAGGACTGATTAAACTTTCAAGGTGCAGTGATGGGGAACAGGGTGATGTAAACATCCCACTTTCTTAACCTACACCACAACAATGTTTTATTAATTCAGACGTTATTTTGTTATACCTAAAAAAAAAATACTATCACTGTATAAAAAATTGATTAGAACGACATTTTCAGATGTTCCAGAATTCTAGAATCTTAGGACAATTCCATCACGTTTTCCCGGCATTAAGAACCCAAATTTATTGTTTCTGCAGCGTTTATCGCATCGCCCCCATGTGCTTTGTTTTCCTTCTTTTGTTTCTTCTTTTTCTGGTCGATTGAGATGAAAACAATCGCAATGATTATACCTAAAGAAAAACAATATTGGTTGAAATTTTCGTACAATAAATCATACATGAAATGTGTTGATAAACTGCTCAAACTTGAGAGAGTAAATCTAAATGAAAACAACTGTAAGACATTCTGAATAGCTTAATTGGAGCAAGTAATATGGACCTGCAGCATGAATGCGTCTGACGTTAGGTTAAGGAAAGATGGCGGTGTGTGGGGACAACTGGATGGGTGGATCTGTGTATCTTGCCTGTGATGTAAGCTAGGCACCCTCATGCACCTTGTTTTGCATGTAAAAAACAAAAATGTATTATTAAAATGAGATTCAGTTGGTGGAAGAGGCGCATTTGGGAGTGGGCAAAGCATTTCTATCCCCCATGAGAGAACTCGATTTTTACACATTCTCTGAGGTGACAGAAATATGGTTCTGTCCTTTACTCACAATTGACACCTTTTCAGTGCAATTTCAACCAATGTAATAAAGACAGTCATAATATACCCTCACTCTTAATTCATAGACATAAATGAGGCTGGATCGAGCAGTGTTTTATCGACAAAAGGGAACATTGAAGTTAATTAGGGGGGCTTATTTAAGTGAAAGTGGGCAGTTTAAAAGCCAAGAGAAGATCTTCCTGGCTGCCTAGCAACCAGCTGAGGCATAAGAGAATATGTGAGCAACACTTGCTGCAGAAGGTAGCGTCCTGGCTGCCTAGCAACCAGCTGAGGCATAAGAGAATATGTGAGCAACACTTGCTGCAGAAGGTAGCGTCCTGGCTGCCTAGCAACCAGCCGAGGCATAAGAGACTATGTGAGCAACACTTGCTGCAGAAGGTAGCATCCTGGCTGCCTAGCAACCAGCCGAGGCATAAGAGACTATGTGAGCAACACTTGCTGCAGAAGGTAGCGTCCTGGCTGCCTAGCAACCGGCAGGGTCGAAAAGGGAACAGTGAGCCGACACGAGTAGGGCGCGATTTATAAAATATATGGGGTACAGAATGGTGAGAGGGGGGGCATACGGGGTACAATGAAGTGAGGAGAGGACATGTGGGGCAAAAGTAGGTTGAGAAGGGCATCTGGGGCACAGATTGGTGTAGAGGAGGGTATGTGGGGCACAGGCTGGTAAGGAGGAGGGCTTGTGGTATAGAGGCTTGTGAGAAGGAATTCATGTGGTACACAGACTGGAGAGGACGGGGAATGTGTGGCATGGTCTATTGAGGAGGGGGCATGTGAGGCACAGGCTGGTGTAGAGGGGGTCATGTGAGGAACAGGTCGGTGTAGAGGGGAGTATGTGAGGCACAGGTTGATGTAGAGGGGAGTATGTGGGGGCACAGGCTGGTGAGGTATGGGAGATAAAGGGCTATAAATGGGCAGTATTTGGGATATATAGTAATGATGCCATAGAAAATTGATGGTAAATTTATTTGTATAATTGTTAATACAGCAGTATTGGTGAATTTTTATCTTTACATTTATATAACTGTTGTTGGTTCATTATTGTAATTTGTAATATTAAAAGAACATGTTTTGAGCATGCAGTGAGTATGATTTTGATATGGTTATTGATTAGGGATGGAGTTGGGGGTGTGGCATGATGGCGAGCTGCGTGTCTTCCCTAACTCCTCCCTACAGCTGCTCCCTGCACTGCTATTAAATAAAGGAGGCTGCCCTACATACCAGGCATGTGTTTTTAAATCCTTTCCACTGCTGGGAAAGTAGAATTTACATTCCTTGCAATTTAAGGAATTTTGAGTGACAGGTGAACCAGGTCATGTGACGGGCTGGGAAGGGACAGAATTGGATGCTCTACGGGGAGGGTGGAAAAAAACACACTAAACATGGAGAACAAATGAGACAGGTAATGAGAAAGAGACAGAGAGAGACTGCTGAGGAGAAAATAACAATGTTAGACAGAGATTCATTGGTACTACATTTGCCTCATCTATTTTTTTTTTCCCAAACAGATTCCTCTTTTTATGAGGATAATATAATTGGTAAACTTACCCCCCCCCCACCCACCCAAACAAAAGTTCTCTGAACCCAGTTTGATCTTGTTTAATGATTCACAATGTTCTGCATACATGGCATGACATATATCAGTCTACAGCACAGGGAATCAAGGGGATAGGTATGATGATGATTTTAGAGTGAAGTAGAGTTTCACTGGTGCAGCACAAAAGGAAGACTAGCCCTATTTATTTTTCCAATATCGTGTTAGTCCTGTCGTTGGATGACTGTAAGCAGCCACCAGAGTATTTTTAGAAAAATGTTTCCCTTTTTTTCAACATATTTTTCGCACCTGTTTTTTTTTTTTTTTTTACAAATTAATCTCTTTATGTGACTCATCCCTGCCTCCAGGTCTATGGTCTAGAAAGCTGAACTCATATAAATAAATTGTTTAGACATTCGTTAAACAATAATTCCACACAAAATTAAAAATATTGTAATTAGTGGAGTTTGATGAGTTTTATGAAAACAAATGAATAGGTACAATTCCCTGGATCCATCGGAGTCCCGATGCCAGTAACAATCTCTATCCGCAGCCTGTTTTTGAACGAGCCGAGACAGAGTGTGATTACCCCAGGAACCTCCCATTCATGTGATATGAAAGTTCACTGGGAAGGGTCACTGACACACCCTTGGATTTCTTCAAACGAATTTAATGGTAAGTGTAATACGGCTCAGGAAGGTTGCAGCAATCAGGGAACTCAGCGGATACAGAAACAGACACATGCGTGGTAAGTGTAATTTAATTTTCCATATTCACTCACTGAAATCCACCAAAAACTACTTCTTTATTTTGAGTTGAATTCTTCAGTTTTCTCTGGGCCTACATCTCTTAGATCATCAATAAGTAAATATATATGTGCAGTCACACGTTTTTAAACATTTCCAATGAGATAATTTGATTAAACCAACCTATAACACCCAAGGTTCCAAATAAGATTCCAAGAGCCATTCCAACGGATGGTTTTCCTAAACCATCTACAGCCTCCTTTTCACACTGGTTTTTAGATGTACAACTGCATATACGAACTGGAAAAAGACAAACATGTTATTAATATAGTTGGACCTTTCATGCTTGACATTAATTATGAGCAACCATTTAATGTTCAATGTTATATTAAATGTTTACATGTAATTAGAGATGCTAAAAGTTTTAAAAAGTGTTTCTTGAACCACTTCATTGAATTAGCGCCAAAGTTTGAAAATTCGCCCAAAATTCTCAAACATTGACTAAAAACTTTGAACTAAATTTAATCAAGAAGAGATTCTTTTATGATCGAGCGGATTTGACTATGGTTAAGCCGGTTTGCATGAGGACATAAGTGGCGAATGGCAAATCTGAACACAGTAATGTTCACTGTTCGAATTTAACAAATGTTAAAAATACTAGGAAAATGTGACATCATTTAAGGAGGTCTGTGGGAAGGTGCATTAGTAGTTACAACTATCACATCAGCATTAAAATTGCAACTAAGCACCAGACATTTAAAGCAACTTATTGTAAATATGTATATTGTTTATTGTATATTGTTGATGTAGCATTGAGGTTGTTATTCATTGTCCTTAAAGTGAAGCCAGGTGGGTTATGGGTAGGGATCAGGTTGCAAGATACTGGTGAAGGGGCAGGCTAATTAGTATCCATTGTTCTCACAAGACTACTCCAGATATTTGGTCTACAATCTGGCAGGGGAGTTTCTGTGGAATTACAGCTAATTTCCACTCCCCTCTCCAACCCCCTCTAGACCAGGACTCACCAATGTTTAACAAGGAGAGTCACAGGGGTTTGCCGAGGGAGGGGAAAGCACTGTGGAAATTTGACCCTAGATATAAGGAGCGACTCTAGGGGGGAGGTGATGTTCATTCTGTGCATTTGATCCTGGAAGGTGCTGGTTTTGAGTTGTCGTTCTCTATCAGAGACTACATATGCAGCTGAAAGAGATCTGGGTCATCAAGTCTGGACAGCCAGGTGACTGTAACTCCTTGAGCTAGTGAGGTAAGTGACAGATGATGTGATAAACCTGCCTGGCATTTATTTACTGTGTGTACATAATATTCTAGTGTTGTTTTTATTACTATAAAATGTACTGTTCTACTTCTCTAACTGCATTTGCCTGAGTGACAAGTAAGGTATTGCGTAGGATTCCCTGGCCTAGAAAGGCACCTTTGGATAGCCAGCCAGAGTGAAGTGGGTAGAATTGGGCCAAAAAACTAAGGATGAGAGGGTTCGGATTCCGCTCATCCTAGACCACCCGAACAGTGCGGATCCGACGGGTACTTCCGGCCGCCAAAGGAATCCGAAACGAGGCTATGACATCCAAGTCTCGTGTCGGATCTCGCGAGACTCGGATGTCATAAATTCTCACCTTGCGGTCGCCATCTTAATTTCGCCTGACATCAGGGAAGAGGGAGGGTGTGTAGGGTAGTGGTGCTCTGTCCTTGCTGAGTCCAGTGGTGCTTTATGCTTGTGTCCAGTGCTCTGTACTTGCTGAGTCCAGTGGTGCATCAGTCCAGTGCTCTGTCCTTGCTGAGTCCAGTGGTGCTTTATGCTTGTGTCCAGTGCTCTGTCCTTGCTGAGTACAGTGGTGCTTTTGTCCTGTGCTCTGTGCTGCTGAGTACAGTGGTGCTTTGTTCTGCTAAGTGCATAGTTATTTTAAAAGTATTCAAAAATCTTAAAAAAAGTTACAATTTTTTTTAAAAAAATAAAAATTATACAAAAATAATTTTTAAAAAATATAAAAAAACAATTTAAAAAGTATAAAAAAAATTCTAGTGCTATATATTCTTGCAGTACAGAAACATTAGTACTGCAATCTATAAAAAATTGTTCACTGTTCTTGCAGTCCAGAAACATTAATACTGCAATCTATAAAAAATTGTTCACTGTTCTTGCAGTCCAGAAACATTAATACTGCAATCTATAAAAAATTGTTCACTGTTCTTGCAGTCCAGAAACATTAATACTGCAATCTATAAAAAATTGTTCACTGTTCTTGCAGTCCAGAAACAATAATACTGCAATCTATAAAAAATTGTTCACTGTTCTTGCAGTCCAGAAACAATAATACTGCAATCTATAAAAAATTGTTCACTGTTTTTGCAGTCCAGAAACATGAATACTGCAATCTATAAAAAATTGTTCACTGTTCCAGCAGTATTAAAAAAAAAGTATTGTAATACAACGTGTGCTGCATATAATGGAGTACCAAAATTTGGAGGATAAAGTAGGGAAAGATCAAGACCCACTTTCTTCTAATGCTGAACCTGCTGCCACTAGTCATTACATAGACGATGAAATGCCATCAACGTCGTCTGCCAAGGCCGATGCCCAATCTCCTAGTAGAGGGCATGTAAAATCCAAAAACCCAAAGTTCACAAAAATTACCAAAAAAAGGAAATTAAAAACATCTGAGGAGAAACGAAAACTTGTCAATATGCCATTTACGACACGGAGTGGCAAGGAATGGCTTAGGCCCTGGCCCGTGTTCAGGACTAGTGGTTCAGCTTCACCCAAGGATCTAAGCCCTCCTCCCCCCCCTCCAAAAAATTTAAGAGAGTTATGCTGTCAGCAACAACACAGCAAACAACTCTGCCTTCTAAACAGATGACATCACAAATCCCCAAGGCGAGTCCAAGGGTGTTGGTGGTTGTGAAGCCTGACCTTCCCCTCACTGTACGGGAAGAGGTGGCTCCTTCCACCATTTGCAGCACACCCTCTGCATATGCTGGAAGGATCACCCACAGTGTAGATCTAGATTTGGATAATCAAGGTGTCAATGTTGTACACCGGGAGGAGGATATTGATGTAGCTGGCGCTGAGGAGGAACTTGACGAGGAGGATGCTGATGTGGTTATCTTAAATGAGGCACGGGGGGAATCAGTTTTTGTCCATGGGATGAAAAAGCCCATCGTCATGCCTGGACAGAAGACCAAGAAATGCACCTCTTCGGTCTGGAGTTATTTTTATCCCACTCCTAACAACAAATGTATGGCCATATGTAGCTTATGTAAAGCTCAAATAAGCAGGGGTAAGGATCTTGGCCACCTAGGGACATCCTCCCTTATATGTTACCTGAATAACCTTCATAGTTCAGTGATTAGTTCAGGAACTGGGGCTAGGACCGTCATCAGTCCAGGGACACCTAAATCCCTTGGTCCTGTTGGATACACATCACCAACACCCTCCTCGTCAACTTCCTCCACGATCTCCATCAGATTTAGTCCTGCAGGCCATGTTACCAGCCAGACTGAGTCCTCTTCAATCCGGGATTCATCCGAGGAATCCTGCAGCGGTACGCCTACTACTGCCACTGCTGCTGTTGCTGCTGGTAGTCGGTCATCTTCCCAGAGGGGAAGTCGTAAGAACGCTACGTCTTTCACCAAACAGTTGACCGTCCAACAGTCGTTTGCCATAAGCACAAAGTACGACAGTAGTCACCCTATTGCAAAGCGGATAACTGCGGCCTTAACAGCTATGTTGGTGTTAGACGTGCATCCGGTGTCCGCCATCTGTGCAGTGGAATTTAGACAGTTGAAGGAGGTATTGTGGCCCCGGTACCAAATTGGGTACCGGGGCCACTCCACTCCGCAGTCCAGAAATCTTAGTATCAGATATTAAACTACGTTCACTGTTCCTGCTACATCAAAAAAGCATGAACATGCCCTGCCATCAACAAAAACAAGAGGTAGTGACGCGCTTGAACTCCACCCTCTATATGCTGCAGAGGATGGAGGAGCAGCCATCTGTGCAGTGGAATTCTGACAAGTTGAAGGAGGTATTGTGGCCCCGGTACCAAATTGGGTACCGGGGCCACTCCACTACGCAGTCCAGAAATCTTAGTATCAGATATTAAACTACGTTTACTGTTCCTGCAGTGCAGAAATATTAGTATCAGATATTAAACTACGTTCACTGTTCCTGCTACATCAAAAAAGCATGAACATGCCCTGCCATCAACAAAAACAAGAGGTAGTGACGCGCTTGAACTCCACCCTCTATATGCTGCAGAGGATGGAGGAGCAGAAAAAGGCCATTCAAGCCTACACAGCCACCTACGATGGGCCACGTGTTTGTGCCGCCGACTTGTGTCGCTTAGCTTAGACATCCAGCTACCTCGGTGCAACCTTTTGGCCTAAAAACAATATTGTGAGGTGTGAGGTGTTCAGAATAGACTGGAAATTAGTGGAAATGATTGTTATTGAATGTTATTGAGGTTAATAATAGCGTAGGAGTGGAAAAAAAACAAAAAAACTGGATTTTAGCACTTTTTATGCTTTTTTAAAAATAAATCAGAACCCAAACCCCTAAATCAGAACCAAAACCTTTCGTCGGGTGTTTTGGCAAAACAAATCAGAACCCAAAACACTAAAAGTGGCCGGTGCACACCCCTACAAAAAACCCGGTATCTTCACACCTTCTCATTTCTCTTTGTATATCTGCCCTTCAGTAATATATTGTAGTTCCTTCCTAGACTGAAGCAGTGTGGAGATGTGATGAGGAGTTCATGCAACCAGTAGGTGGACTAATCGTGCACAAAGCAGGACATCTGTGTGCACCTGTCATTACCTGCAGGCTTTACAGCCAGACTCATATGTATAATAAAATTATACAGATCTGACAATTTGGCACAAGAAATGGGAAGGGGACAAACAGAGCAGTCATATGTTGATTGGGATTATCAATGCAGCAATTGTGCCATTTTTGTGTAAAACGACCATACTGGCCTGCCAAATCATTCTGTGTATGACCAGCTTCAGTGTCATTAAAACATCATTTACACACATGATTATACTGTTTTATTTATTTTGCTCATTTCTGTCATGTCAGGCTCATAGACTTATATTCTAATTTACATATCATACCTGGAACATAGACAGTTGCTTCCAATGCAGGTCTTCCAATATCCCTAATAATTACAGGAACATTGATATTTGCTTTTGGAAAGTTTGTGTGCTTCATGGACAGACGGGCAGTGGAACCTGTAAGTGATTTAAATAACACAGTTAATTTACCATTTATCATTTCATTTATTTCTCTGTATCCCCCATATATTACTGTATTCATCAAATATTTTACATTTCGACATTTTTATACACTATTACTACTAACCTAATAATGCCAAAGTCACACAACTGCTACCTGTGCACCTGTGATCCAATGTGTCAGTCAGTTATGCAGGACACAATTCTGTAACCCATGGCAACCTCAGTGTCTGTCATTTTCCTGGTGTAATTTAAAGAATGAAAACAAACATCTGGGGGTAAATGTATCATACCCCGGAAGTTTCCCTTTACAAGGCAGCGCCGCTTTAAATTTAAACTGCGAAGACACCGATCTCCCGCGAGTTGCACAACCCGGGGTATGATACATTTATCCCCTGATGTCTTGCTATGGGTTCTCAGTGCTATAGCACATTTTTTCGGGTGCACTGTGTTGAATATAATGTGTTGAATGCAATGTGAAATTCCACTCATCTCCATGCAATTCAATGCATTTGCACGTCTCCCTTGATTGTATGTACAGTATTGAAACTGTTTTTTATATTAAGCATTGTAAGTTAAATCTCACTTATTTAAAACAGCACTTGGATCAGTACAATGTTTGGCAGCTGTAGGTGATCACCTATATTACAGGGGTTTCCACTTTATCATATCAATACGTCTTACTTGCCAACTTATGGAAAGTATGATCAGGGAGCTCTTGGAAACAGGTGGGCGTGCAGGGGGTGGGGCTCCGAAAATTGTGTAATTTTTGGACCCGCTCCTGTGACGTAATGACGAAAACGCATCATTTTACAACGGGGGCAGGGCCAAATGCCGCGATTCCCGGAGAATCGCGGCATTTTGGCCCTAATTCTGCCCACTTCACTAGGAAGTGGGCAGATGCGGGAGATTGCCATACACTCCCAGGAGTCCGTGAGACTTGCCTGAAATGCGGGAGTCTCCCGGACATTCTGGGAGGGTTGGCAAGTATGTTTTACGTAATCTCCCCTTCCAAATAATAGTACTTTGATGGAATTTAATCCCCTGGGAAACCTCTCCATTTTGCTGTATTTAGAAATTTCCCAGCACTTAGTTGTCTCCATAGCAGAGGAGATCCAAAGCGATGGCTATAAGTCATTTAGGGAATGAGCTTTGGATCTTTCTTGCTGCAGAGCAAAATTCCTATTTAATCTGAACATTTCTTCATAGAATACATTGGGCCTTGTTTATGACACGCAGTGGAAGCACAGCACAAAACGCGTTGGGTTTGAATTGGTGCACCTAGATGATCAACCTAGCTCACATGAATGTGCACGTCTACTGTCTGCTCTCAGAGACACCTCCACAATCTAGAGTTCTACCTAGGTGTACAGAGAGGCACACTGTGTCAAGAGTCAACATCAAAAGTACAACCTCCTTTTACTTTACAACCATCTCTTTCACTCACTCTGCCCAACTTCTCTCATTGTTAGTGAAAAATTTTACTCATCCACAAACACTTTCGTGGAAACATTACTCAAAAGTGAAAATCTATAGTAAGCCCATCACCAATTTGAAAATAAGTGTCATTGTTGAACTTGCACAAGACAGCTGAATGATAACTGATGATTGGGTGCAGGTTTGCACTTTTGAGCAATTCTAGCAAATGACCTTTAGGGCTCTGGGCTCACTTTCAACTACAGTGGGTGTTTTGCTGTTGGCCTGGAAAGGTTGTTGGTTTATATGAAGAATAATACTGGTTAAACAAGCAGCGATATTTGGCAATTGGCCCAGTATAGTTGTTCATAGGGTCTCCAAACAACCACAATTCCCAAAATAGATACTATTGAAACTGATATGATCATTATCTTGCTTGTTGGTAAATGCATGTCCCTTATTGGCTTGAGTGTGAGATCACCTTGCAACCGCACTAGCAGTCCCCATTGTCTCTGGAAGTAAATCAGTCACTTGTCCCAAGTGCCAAATGCCTGTATCTCGGCCAGTTTGGCCGGGCATTGGTGTATCAGCCTACGTTTGTGCACGTAAAGCCTGTTTTTAAGAAGATTCTCTGTGTCTAGCTTACAGACACTTACCATTAACGTACTGAATGTCCCAATCTTTTGTTGTATTCTCATCACCACCAAGTCGAAATTTTAGTGCAAGCCTCAAAGGAGGCAAAATATCATCATCTGTAGCCTGAAATTCAAATGACTCCTTTTTGGTCAATGGATGGCAGTAAGCGAAATCTTCAAAATAGTCTTTGGCTAACCGGGGATAATTGTCATTGACGTCATCCAGGTACAAATGAAAAAAAACTGAGGAGCTCATCTGTGCATTATCTGTAAATACATAAAAAAATAAATATTTCATGAGTTATTAACAAATACATTTAACATTCATTGTTAACTTTCTATTATTTTATGTATGTGCAGTAAATCATTGTTACTGATGCTTAAGTTATCAAGGGCATAGGGCGTCTTCTGAAGCATGCTAGTTACACGTGTGCGCATTTGCATGTGTGCCTAGCTGCTTAAGGATGTGGATGCGGCATAAACACAAGCACACAGTACTCTCTCTGACATCACTAGGATATGGGGATTTTGTTTGAACTTACCACAAACCTGGGTCCTGGTGCTGGGATCCAGGACCTGGTGCTGTATTGCTGGAGCTATATAGTATATATCTATAGTTAATTATACCAATCAATCTATTTGGTATGACACGAAAGCTCATCCAGGTCCAAGAATTGGCAAATCAGGAAATCCGCCTCGTAGCTGTCCACTCCCTGAACATAGATTGCTGAGGTGGCTAAAACAAAATGCTTACTCATGCTCACTCCTATAGCAGAATGCAAGATGTTACCCTCATGGTCTGGGGCATGCAAGTACCCCCGGGTGGTTCAGATAAGCCACTGTCACTATGTATGGGCTAGATCAGTGGTTCCCAAACTTTTGCAGTTCGCGGCACCCTTAGAGTCTCCATAATATTTTTAAGGCACCCCTCCAAAATAATTACCGAGCAGTCCTGTTTTAGAAGTAGTTGGGTCAAAAAATTGTAATAAGTATTTAGGTCAGGACAGAAATGCTTATTTAGTTGTATGCAAAAATGCCCCCTCTGCATCCAGACACTCTGCCCTCTCTCACGCTGCCCCCTCTGCCCTCTCTCACACTGTCCCCCCTCCTCTGCTCTCTATCACGCTGTCTCCCTCCTGTCACGCTGTCCCCCTCCACTGCCCCTATCACGCTGTCCTCCTCTGCCCACTGTCCCCCTCCTCTGCCCTCTGTCATGTTGTCCCAGCTCCTCTGCCACGCTGTCCCCCTCCTCTGCCCTCTGTCACGCTGTCACCCTCCTCTGCCCTCTGTCACGCTGTCCCAGCTCCTCTGCCCTCTGTCCCAGCTCCTCTGCCCTCTGTCCCAGCTCCTCTGCCCTCTGTCACGCTGTCCCAGCTCCTCTGCCCTCTGTCCCCCTCCTCTGCCCTCTCTCGCGCTGTTCCAGCTCCTCTGCCACGCTGTCCCCCTCCTGTTGTGGAGATGGTGCCCGAGAAGCGGGCGAAGGTACCCGCCATCGCTGTGTCCCTGGAGGGACAGAAGATGTGCCTGGTGCCCGTGAAGGGGGTGAAGAGTCCCCTGGTAGCTGAGCCCTGCAAGCGGGTGAAGAAAGAAGGTTACTCACCCGTCCAGCGATCCAGTGGCGGTGAGTATGGCTTCGTCCTTGCAGGTCTTGTGCGCGGGGGAAGGATGAGCCAATCAGGGCTCATCTTTCCCCGCTAGCCAATCAGCGGCCGGATGCGCGAGCCAATCGCGGCTCGCGCCCGGCCATTCAAAAGATTGGCGCCGACGCGAGCCAATCAGCGCTCGTGCCGGCTGATGACGTCACGCCGGCGACTATATAAGTCGCCGCGTGGCGCCATTTTGGCAGAAGTCCGTCGGCGGAGAAGAGGAAGGACGTCTCTTCACGACGTCCAGCAACAGGACCAGCAGCAGCGGCGGCAGGGGGCCCTTGTAAGGGCCGTGAGCTACCCTGCCGCCCGAAGACTACAATCAAGCAGTGATCGCCGGCGGGGAGCCCTTGTCAGGGCTGAGAGCGCCCCCGCCCCTGCAGCAACAGGAGATCCAGCGCCGAAAAGGAGAAGAGGCGCCGCCGGCTGGAGGGTCTGGAAGACCCGGAGGAAGAAGCGGAAGACGGCGTGGCAAGTTGAGTATCCTGCGCAGAGCAGGTAAGTATATTCAACGTTAAATTCGGGCACTAGGCCCGGGGCCACAGTCGGGCACAAGGCCCGTTGGCACCGTGAATTAGGGGCACAAGGCCCAGGGACCTGGGCACTAGGCCCCTTGCTATTTAGTGGGCCAGTAGGCCATAACTTTGATAAAGGGGACAAGTCCCTGTTAGTTAGACAGGGGGCGTAGAGCCCCAGGTGTACAAGGGCACAAGGCCCTCAGTCAGGGAGGCCACAGGCCTCAGGCAGGGGCTAGGACCCCTGGGTAGCAGGGCACAAGACCCTAGTTAGTGGGCTCAGAGCCCAGAGGTAGAGAGGGGGCTGAGGCCCATTGATCAGAGTACAAGGCTCTGTGTATCTGGGCAGAGGCCCATGGTGTGAAGGGCAGAAGGCCCTGGTGGTGATGAGGTAGAGGCGTGGGAGCCTCGTGAGTGTAGGCGCGGTCCTGTGTGAGGTGAGCACACGTGGTTAGGAGGTACAGTAGAGCGGAGGCTCCTGTGGTGCTGTAGCAACCGGCTGGTTGGCTAACAGCGGTGTGCTCTGGTAAGTAGCTTACAAAGTACTGTATAGTGTATTCTGTCTGTGAGGCGGGTATTGCTGAATTGCAGTATTTTGGGTGTGCTATGTAATTGTGTCCAGGGGCAAGACGTCAGGCCCCCATTAAAGGTAGGCTCTTGTTCCTGTGGTTTCCTGTGCTAACCCGTGCTGTGGGGACAAGTGTAGTTACCAGCATACACATAGTCAGGGAAGAACACACGTAGTTTTCCTGTCCCTTAGGTCCCCGGGGTCACACTGGTACCCAGAGGGGGTGGCTGAGTGAGTTGGTGGCAGTGCAGCACGCCTTGAGGCAGCTCCAGGGGCGGCCGTGGTTCTGATCAAGGGTCCTCAAGGCCGGTTCCGTGCAGGTGGACCTGTGGTTCCGGACGTAGGGACACGTGTGAGATACCCGTGTACAGGCAGTCGGGCGGTTCAGTTCGATCGGCTGTTCCGTCCTGCAGTCGGCCCGCGGGTTAGTGTGCTGTTCTACTGAGCCTCAGCCGGGCTTAAAGAACCGGTCCTTAGGGTCTGTGGGTGGCCCCATAGCAAGAAGGCAGCTTCTTGGTACGACCTAGGTGAGGGGGTTAGGAACCGCCCTCCGGTGTAGTCTGTGAACACCGGCTGGTGTTCCCCGTAGCGTGTAAGTGAGCAGTTCTGTAAGTGCACCACACCTAGTTAGTCATAGTGGTTTGACTTAGTTGCGTTGCCGACCATTAGAACGTTGTTAGGGTCGGGTCGCTGTTGTAGTCAGTCCAGTTTTGTGGGTGCCATCCTAGTCTCACTGAGAGCGTAGAGGGAGGCTGTGTGTTCTTGTCATCCGCAGGATTCGGGAAGGCGCAGAGGAACCGGATCGGAAGTGGGAGTGCCCCGGTGAGTATCACGCTCGATTCCTCCTTTCGGTTAGGCCCTCACCGGCAGGTGTGTGAGGTACTTGAGGCGGGATTAGTCCTCGGACTAGTCTTGGCCTTCAGTGCCTGTAGTCCCCCGCGTCTTGGCAAGAACAAAGTGAGGAGGCGGCAAGTGAGCTTGGACTGACCGTGTCCTTGCTTTTTGCCGTAGTCTCGGACAGCCCTTACCTGGTAGGCACGGCCGTAATCTCTGTCTCTATCTTAGAGGGACGTGATTGGAGGTGACTGCGGCTGCGGATCTGCTGGGATTGGTTTGCAGCTGGGATATTGGAAGCGGACTGGAGGTGACCATCGTTTTCAAGGTAGGTTCTTTTGTGTTGCGTCTGTCCCTGTCTTTCCCCGCAGGGGGCGTTACACTGTCACGCTGTCCCTCTCCTCCGTCCCCCTCCTTTCACTCTCCTCCATCCCCCTCCTGTCACGCTGTCACTCTCCTCTGTCCCTCTCCTGTCACGCTGTCACTCTCCTCTGCCCCTCTCCTGTCACGCTGTCCCTCTCCTCCGTCCCCCTCCTGTCACTCTCCTCCGTACCCCTCCTGTCACGCTGTCACTCTCCTCTGTCCCTCTCCTGTCACGCTGTTACTCTCCTCTGTCCCTCTCCTGTCACGCTGTCACTCTCTTCTGTCACTCTCCTCTGTCCCTCTCCTGTCACACTGTCACTCTCCTCTGTCCCTCTCCTGTCACGCTGTCACTCTCTTCTGTCACTCTCCTCTGTCCCTCTCTTGTCACACTGTCACTCTCCTCTGTCCCCCTGTCACTCTCCTCTGTCCCTCTCCTGTCACGCTGTCACTCTCCTCTGCCCCCTCCTGTCACGCTGTCACTCTCCTCTGTCCCTCTCCTGTCACGCTGTCACTCTCCTCTGTCCCTCTCCAGTCACGCTGTCACTCTCCTCTGCCCCCCTCCTGTCACGCTGTCACTCTCCTCTGTCCCTCTCCTGTCACGCTGTCACTCTCTTCTGTCCCTCTCCAGTCACGCTGTCACTCTCCTCTGTCCCTCTCCTGTCACGCTGTCACTCTCTTCTGTCCCTCTCCTGTCATGCTGTCACTCTCCTCTGCCCCCCTCCTGTCATGCTGTCACTCTCCTCTGTCCCCCTCCTGTCACTCTCCTCTGTCCCTCTCCTGTCACTCTCCTCTGTCCCTCTCCTGTCACGCTGTCACTCTCCTCTGTCCCCCTCCTGTCACGCTGTCACTCTCCTCTGTCCCTCTTCTGTCACACTGTCCCTCTCCTCTGTCCCTCTCCTGTCATGCTGTCACTCTCCTCTGTCCCTCTCCTGTCACGCTCCTCTGTCACTCTCCTGTCACGCTGTCACTCTCCTCTGTCCCCCTCCTGTCACACTGTCCCTCTCCTGTCACACTGTCACTCTCCTCTGTCCCTCTCCTGTCACGCTGTCACTCTCCTCTGTCACTCTCCTCTGTCCCTCTCCTGTCACACTGTCACTCTCCTCTGTCCCTCTCCTGTCACGCTGTCACTCTCCTCTGTCACTCTCTGTCCCTCTCCTGTCACGCTGTCACTCTCCTCTGTCCCCCTCCTGTCACGCTGTCACTCTCCTGTCACGCTGTCACTCTCCTCTGTCCCCCTCCTGTCACGCTGTCACTCTCCTGTCACGCTGTCACTCTCCTCTGTCCCTGTCCTGTCACGCTGTCACTCTCCTCTGTCCCTCTCCTGTCACTCTCCTCTGTCCCTCTCTCACTTTGCCCCCTCTGCCGCGCGCCAGCCATAAAAAAAAACCCTGAGAGTCGCGGCGCACAGTTTGGGAACCGCTGGGCTAGATGGACCAACAAGTACGCAGTTCATATACAATGGTTTGCAAATGCCGCTTAAATTAACAATATGAGTTACTAAGCAATGAACTCGGGCCTTGGTAGACTACCATCTTTGTGAGCAGTGGCGGATCCAGGGCCCCCCCTAGCAGGATCTTGCTGCTGACAGCTGCACATCGTGCAGGTCCGTTCAGCATTGACAGTGTGCTGCCCGGCTGCTCTGATTGTGTTTAAAACACAATCAGAGCAGCGGGGCAGCACACTGTCACTGCCGAGCGGACCTGCACATAGTGTGCAGCCGCCGGAAGCCTTAGAAGTCAGAAAGGGGGCGGGGCCTAAATCGCCTTCCCCTAAAATCGCCCCGGGTAGAACAATTGTCTAGATCCACTCCTTTTTGTGAGTGCAAATGATTTCACTGCGTTGGTTTGCAATTCACACCCAGGTCGAAAACATTTTGTTTGCTTACAGTGCAAAGCATGGTTCAATTGTGTCAATGTGCTTAATGCCAGGGCACTATGAATTTTTAAAACAAGAGCTGTTCATTATAATGTGCCATTGACAATCCCAAACCCTGGTTCAGTGGCAAGCACCTCTTGGATACACATTGACAGAGTATTCTGGGTGATGTAGTTCTACAACTTCCAAATATTGCATCTATTTTCTCTGTCCTACCTATACATAAGATATTTTTTCATTAACTGAGTAGCCAAGGTGAAACTTACTTTTCTCTGTGGCAATTACTTCCACCGTGTAGTGGCTTTGCTGTTCTCTGTCCAATTTGAGATTGCTGTAGATATCCCCAGTGATTTCATTTATTCGGAGCCAATTCCTTATGTTTCCTCTCAATGAAAACCTACAGAGAAATTGAGAGATTCCATAAGCATCTACTGAATAACATATGCAAATGAGTGAATAAACCAACCATTCCAAAGAAGAGGTAGAAATGGTTTTACTAAAATGGGAAAAATTCATAGGTAATTTTTTATAGTACCTTGTGGAAGGTGATTCATATACATGGTTTATATGTTGGAATAGTTTTACAAATCATGGAGCTACATGCTATACTTGGGGCACTTGCAATAGATTCTCATTCACATACTTGTGATAAATTGTAGGGGATTTTTCCCCTTTTCATTTCCTACCAATTTATACCTCCATGATATTTGAATCTTGGATCTACTCATAGGGAAGGCTGTCTCCCTATAAGGTATATTTTCTTGAGCCATCTCCTTGATTCTGTGCTTCTCCCACACTATATACAATTAAGGCAAGCAAGCATCCAGCTAGGTTTAATATATTTTATTTTAATATGTCATATATCTCGCTGTTTTAATGTATCAATAAAAGTTATATTTTATTTGGATTTCACTGCATCATTAACGATGTTATAGTGAGCCTCATTGCACCTAATTCTTTTCGTTTCTTTTTGCATTCTGATAGGCTTCGAACAAGTGTATGATCACCAGTCAATAACACCTTAAACTACTGAAAGCATTAAGAAGTCCAGGGATGGGGGAGGAGGGCACCATTACAAAACCCAGATATATCCAATCCTAGCTTCAATAAACTAAGGTATACCCTCATTTGATGCTGTAGGTTGTCAAATTTTCAAAATGGTCCGCCTTGCTAAGCTACCCTTATTATTCCTACACATTTAATGCATTTCATTCACTATGCAAACTAGCTAAAAAGAAAAAAAAATACATTATAATATTCAAGTGCACGAAACACAAAGTATTTTTTTGGTGTGGCTTAGCAAATAAATACACACATTTGCTTTTAGTTCACTTTCTTGAAATTTCAATTAAAAAGCACCTTGTTAGTGATTTGGATAGATTTTCTTTTCTGTATGAGTAGGTATTAATGACATTTTTGGAAAATCTGAAAAAAAAGTTATAACTGGTGTGGATACGGCATATACAAATTGCTGATATTATTGTTGGAATGTGACCAGCCCAAAATGTGCCAAAATATGCTCAACACAGGGGTGAGAAAAGCCTCAAAGGCAAAGGGGTTAAGAAACTTGCTAAGAAAAACAGACTGTTGAAAGTCCAATGCAAACACCAAATGTACATGTACATTTTCTGAACAACTTCTAATGTAGGAAAACCTGTAAGAGCTGATCGAGATAGGGGTCAACTAACCAACAGGTGGCAACTTGCTCTTTATTTGATTGCTCACCATCATTTATAGTCAACATCACAACATCAGTTCCTTGGTGTAGCAGCTGCTGTTGCAAAGGATGTATCATAAATTGTGACTTAATTCTGCCAATCTACTAATAGAAATAGCTTAGGATTCTGTACTGCACTTAATCGCACCTTGTATTGGAATCACTGTCCTCTGAATTAGAAATATTACAATGGCCTCAAGACAAAAATCAAAACAGGTTTTTTTGACTGGGCAGCACGGTGGCTTAGTGGTTAGCACTTCTGCCTCACAGTACTGGGGTCATGAGTTCAATTCCTGATCATGGACTTATCTGTGGGGAGTTTGTTCGTTCTACCCATGTTTTCGTGGGTTTCCTTCCACACTTCAAAAACATACTAGTAGCTTAATTGGCTACTGAAAAATTTAACAGTAGTGTGTGTCTGTATATGTGTGTGTGTATTAGGGACTGTAAGCTCCAATGGGGCAGGGACTGTTGTGAGTGACAAATATAAAAGAACTTCTTATGGACTCTGTGTGACTTGCAATGAAACCTTCTGGCGTTGCATTTATTGTGTTTCAAGGTACCAGGGCTACAGCTAGGACATTTAGAGAACTAGATGGACATAGTATATGTAGCAAATACAGGGGGTTACCTGAAGCTGGGATGATTGACAATACCACAGTCCCTACTGCTGGGAGACTCAGACTGTGCAGTACTATTCAATACAGCTCGATAGACACCAAAGTAACTTAGTTCCTCTGCAGAGTTGTATTGAAGGGTGCAAGGTACATTGTAACACTGAGTAGTTAATGAGCCCATCCATGGTGCAATCTAGATTTAGATAATGGGGCAATCCAGGGGTCTTTCAGGCATAAATTAAAAGATTCCGAATAAACCATTTTCTAATAAAAAAAAAGAATACATTACAATTGTTTCTATAAATCCACTCTGTAATAAACAAAATAGGTACCCTTCTGTATGGGTACTCGGGTTGTTAAAGCGATATCACCAGCACAAACGTTCATTGTTAGAAATTGAGTATAACAAATGGAGCAGGAGGCAGCGAATAGGTAAGAGGGCAAACTGTTCTTGCAGTTATAAATTTTAGGTAAGTTTCATTTAGGAAGCTACTTACCTTAGATCATCACCTTCAGGGTCTGAGGCATTTATAGTTATTATCTTAGTTCCTACAGGAATGTCTTCACGAAACTGCGCTTGGAATATTGAACTTGAAAATATCGGCCTCTCATCCACATCAGTGACTATAACCGTCAGGTGTGTGCGGGAGCTGGCATTATAACTGAGGCCTGTGACCAGAGGTTCTGGGTTTACAGCTTCTATTACTAATTTATGCTCCTTTAGCGTCTCATAATCTAGTGTCTGTAAACAAGAGAAATCATTGTGAGTTCAGTTTTAAAGAACAGAGACAAAACTTGATATCTAGCAGCATTGTCACTTACAGCAAATAATCTAACATATCCTCGATTTGTTATTTTATCTGTTTCAATGGTAAACATATGACCCGGATCTCCCTGGGTTATCTGGTAAATAATCTGTGAGCTTCCAGTGTTTCGTTCGTCCGCATCATTGGCCTGTATTTCTATCACCAATGAGTTAAAAGCAGCGTCTTCCGGCAACGTTACATTCCCATACTGTAAATACAAAGGAGTGTTCCATGTTAGAGTTCATATGGAGATAGTACAACTCTATAAGCCGGATGTCAGCTCGCAGCTCCCTGATCCGCGAGCTGAAATCCAGCGAGATAAGTACCGTAATAACGGTATTTATGCGCACTATTACTGTAATGGCGGTAATAGTGCGCGGGGCACGTTAATTTTGGCTGTAACGCCAACAATTGAATATGCCCCTATGTGTCCCTTATTCTTGTGCCAAATAATACCAGAATCTCAGAGAGACATTAAAGTTATCTGTAGCAATGCTCTATATATAAACACCTGCCTTCCAAGTCATTGACCCAACGTGACACAGACCATATCATTGGCATTGAATGGTGTTTATGGCCAATAGACTCTTTGCAGTATGTCATCTTTACTACCAAACCTATGTCTCTTACCAGTCACTATTGGGCATAAGACCAGCCAATCTCAGAAGACAGAGAGCCAAATGGTTCAGGGTACTATTTTCTTGCCAAATGACTATGTAGCAGCCAAATACTAATGACAAGATAACACTTATATGTGCTGAAATTCAGTAAACAAATGAGTGGCTACTGTAGATACTGTCTAACATTCTGACCGGTGTATTATGGTCAGGCTCCAACCAACTCTTTGTTAATTTTGCCTGGTCTGCCAGCTGGGCACGTGTTGCAGATCCCGGTCTAAACCGCTAGTCATGGAATCGTTGCGCCTTCTCATGCCCTGTCGCCCCTATCCATGCCAAAATGGCGGCCTTTTGATCCTCAGGCACATCCATATAGGCCCGCTGGGCATAACCCGTCAAATAAAGAGCCAGTTTCTCTACCCATTCACCTGTTGGCCACTTAAGACGTGTCGCTGTCCTTTCAAACAATAATAAAAACGCCTCAACGTCATCAGAGGAGGTCATCGTTTGTAACACAGTGGATTCGTGCCCACTTTGTCTGAGCTGACTGAGCTCCGCCCGCAGCAGTCTGTTACTTTCCCCCTGAGCCTCGGTGACGGCGAGCATTTGGCCCTGCTGAGCCTGCTGTGTGGCTGCCACATTAGTTAACGCTCGGAAGGTTTCCTCCATCTTGCTATCTGATCTGGCGGAATAGTGAAACTGCGCTTCCCTTAACATACACTGACAAGTAAATGGGAAAAACAACAAAAATAAAAAAACACTTTTTTTTAAATGTCAGCTTAAGCAGTAATATCTTAGCTAGCAGCAGCTGCTACATTTTACCTCCAAGGGGGAACAAAACCAGCAGTAGGGGAACAGAGAAAACACGCAAAACTGTGTTTTTAGCTGCCCTTTTAAGATCCCACGATGACACCACTTTGTAGAAATCACAAAATAAAGACTCCTTGCTCCAGGCTTTTTAAGCAGTAGCTGTTTTATTTGCAGCATAAAACAGCACATCATCAACATAAAGAATCAATGGCCTCCTCACAAGCTAATTATTTCCATAGCCCTTCACAATCATCCGGCTGCTTTTCAGCATCGGAAGCACCATTCACCAGTTCCCACAATCCTTTACACACACACACACACACACACACACACACACACACACACACACACACACACACACACACACACACACACACACACACACAGCAATCACACCCATGCCGTGCACCTGTGTATGTGCTCCTTTCTCCAGGTACCAGCAGGATCATTAACCCTGGCTGTACCTTTCTCTGCTTGATAGGGCCTATTGTGGTTACCTTTTCCACAATATATATTTGAGCAATGTGGAGTTGTGGTGACTTTGACAAATGAGGTATTAGAATAAAGGAGAACTCCAATTATTATTTTTACCACACCCCATAACTAGTAGAATTCCATAGATCCCATAGCCATTCCCTCTGCTGCTCAGGAAATAGGAGCTGGACTGTATTTGAAAATATTGCGTTTATTCAAATTTATAGTCTAGTAGCTGAAGTACCTTGGCGTCGCCTGGGTTTAAATCTTAAAGTTATTAAGTTATCAATGAGTTGAATGTAACTGTCAACATTTTAAAAATAATTAGCGGCTAAGATGTCGTTCAAATCCATCCAGTGGAAGGCCCAAAACAGGCTCCCCGGGTCAAAGTTCTGACCAGTGTAAACCAATGGGAGGACCGACTGAGACCTAAACTCTCTAATATGTCTTCTGGGATCCAATATTAACACTCTGAAGTTTTCATCCAAATCCATCCAGTGGAAGGCTCAGAACAGGCTCCCTGGGTCAAAGTTCTGTCCAACGTACACTAACGTGAGGTCTGACCAGGACCCTAAACCCCCTAAAAGCTGGCCAGGATCCAACTGGACCAACTCGCGTTAGTTTCATTCCAATCGATGCAGGGGTGTCCGAATGCATAACCATACAGACATACAAACAAATAGACCAATGATTTTTATGTATAAAATAAATAGAGTTGGGACAACAGTGTGGGTTCATTCTGTTTTGAGTTGGGTTACTAGTAGAAATTAGAGACGCTTGAATTATTGTAACTGCTTCAAAATTCAATCAAATGTGGCCGGATTGAGGGCTCCAAATTTGTTTGCAGTATAATTGTGATTGTTTTGGGTTTGATTGCCGCCACTGAGTTCAAAGTTCTCTTACTAGTTCCCAGCTCGCAATTAAAATGAAAAAAAAAATAAAACAAACAAAAATATATTGCCTATTTAAGCTTAAAAGGCTATATTTTATAGTGTTTTTTTAATTTTTTTTAATTTAAACAACAAATTTTACTGTGTTCGAGTTTTCAAAGTTTGATCATTTATCTTGTATTTTCGAACCTAAGAGCTGATTCGACAAACCAGTTGGAGAAGTACTTTACTATAAATTTCTGTTTGAGAAATTCAGACTGGAACAAAAATGAAGGAGGAATTCCACACAGAGTATTTAAAATCAAATTCTACTGGAGACATGTGCAAAACTCCAAATGGTGAATGACGCGAATGTTCTGTCGGTCAGGTTTGAAAATTTTGCTCATCCCTAGCGACAAGTGCCTGCAGGAAGAACTAGACGCTCACAGATCCCATGTCACGTGTGACCTGCCAGTGTCTAGGCATCTGGTCCCATGACAGGTGAGGCCAGATTTCAACAGCCTTCACAGAGAGTCTATGATACAAGTCTTTAGGAATAGGCTTTGTGTGATGTAAAGGGCATACAAATAAAAAACTCATATATTCAACATTTTGAGAAAAAAATACTCACATCATTACTTTCAAATATAGGAATATGGTCATTGATGTCAATTACACGTATTACCACCAAACAAGTAGTACTAAGAGCTGTAAAGAAACATGAAAACATAATTATTGTTTTTATTTAATATACAGTTTTGCATTCAATATACTCTAAATTTGCAGGTTCTAGGACCAAAATTGATCTTCTAAAAATTATGATTTTCATCATCGCTATCCTTAGTATTAATATCATTGTTAAGTTGCATATCTATCTACTCTAAAGAACATTACTCATATGCCATGCCTTATTATATGAGATTATTGTTAAATAATACATTGCTACTCCTAACCCTCAGACACATTTATTATAAAGTATATTGCCTGATAATACAATGCAAGCAATAATTTAATAATAATTTCAAGAGGACCTTTCTTCAGGTGGAGACCTACTGTGGACCAAGGCTGGAATCACTATATCCTAGTTAATGTAAAATCTAGTAATCACTTTAGACTTTAATGTGTAAATAAGGTGAAGCTGCCAAGGGACTGACATGATATCTACTAAGAATGCCCTTGGATCTCTTGCCCTTGGACAAAACAGGTTCACTTTGTGGTTGAACTGTGACACCATCATATCAACTTCCAGTTGACCCCATCTATTCACAATCTAGTGAAAGACCTCTGGGTGAAGAGACCATTCTCCTGGGTGAACAGTCAGCCTGCTCAGGAAATTTGCCTCCAAGTTGTCTACTCCTGGGATGAAGACTGCCATGATGGCCTGGACATTCTGTTCCGCCCCACTAAAAATCCTACTGATAACTTCTTGTTCCTCCTTGGTAGTTGAGGATTGCCACATTGTCTAACTATATATTTACATATGCTACCCGCAGCAAATATTCTGCACCGACTAGAGAGCGGAAAACTGCTCGCAATTCTAAAATGTTTATTGGGAGCTTTGACTCCACCAGAGTCCAAAGACCCTAAAAATGAGCCTGAAGAATGACAGTTCCCCAACCACAAACGCTGGTGTCCGTAGTCCATTCTCAGATGGAGAACAGGTGATCACTACTGAGGTTCTCTCTCCAGAGCCACCAATGGAGCAAGTGATGCACCCTCTGGGAAAGGCGTATTGCCTGGCTGGACAAACAAAGGTGGGATTTTTTTCCACTTGGAGAGAATTTCTAATTGGAACTCTCTCACATGAAACTGGGCAAATGGTATTGTCTCGAAAGTTTAAACCATCTTCCATAGAATGTGATTTTATTTTGCTTCAAAATGTATGGAGTTACCTTTTAATGATAAAATATAATAATATAAATGTTATTTTAATACTAAACAAGGATACTTACAAGGATGGCCTTCATCTGCAACTTCCACTTTCACGTGGTATTCATTGTTGTTTTTAATACTTAGTCCAGAATTGACTAATTGGAAAGAACCACTGTACAAATTGACTACGAACATGTTGTCACTTGGTATTTTTGGCATTTGTTCCAAAATTTTGTAATTCAGCAATGAATTTGAACCAGACTGATCAATGTCTGTGGCTTTAAGGACACCAATACTGCTTCCTGTAAGACATAAATGGTCTATGTAAGAAAAAATACTTGCGCAAATGTCAATGTGGTTAGTATTGATGCCTCACAACCCAAGGGCCTTCACTAGAATTCCAACTAGGATGATATCTCTGGAGTTTGTGGACATTCTCCACCCATTCACAAACTGTAGGTGTCCTAAGGGTGCTCCGGTTTTTCACACAAAGACCTACTGGTGGGTTAACTAAATTTGGGCTGGTGTATTTGTGTGTTTGTGTGCCTATGGTAGGAAAATCACAACCCATGAAACTA
This sequence comes from Mixophyes fleayi, assembly GCF_038048845.1. Lineage (NCBI taxonomy): Eukaryota > Metazoa > Chordata > Amphibia > Anura > Limnodynastidae > Mixophyes > Mixophyes fleayi. The sequence goes on from NC_134406.1 coordinate 245,990,636, forward strand.
AGCTTTGGAGCCCAGCATCAGGGGTGAAGTGATCCCAACATTAAAAGTAGCCAAATAGGGTCATTTGAACTCCTGGTTTATCAGGCATCATTGTTGTCACAATCCCTCCTCTGTGTAGTTCCTATTATGCATGAAGGTTATAAGTAGCAGACTAGTGCTGGACCATGATTGCCTCAGTGACCACGGTGAATCAGGCGATCAGTGCAACCCTGGTAAGTAAAGCCAGAGCCGGATTTAGACCTCATGGGGCCCTAGGCAAGATACTGGTTTGGGGCCCCCTCCCTGAAAAAATCCATAGCACTATAGTTTTTTAGCATAAGATATACCCCTATTCAGGGGCTGGCTGGCACACTTTAGCCTGAGGGGGCAAGCATATAGCAGTGGTCCATAAGTAGTGTCCCATTTTTAAAGGGTGGTCTCACCGCCGGCCCTGGGAGGGCCCTCTGGGGACCGCTGGGCCCTAGGCAATTGCCTAGGTTGGCTAGTGGTAAATCCGGCCCTGAGTAAAGCACTGCATTTTATCCTAATTCAGCTCCACCCATTACTAATACTAATACCCATTTTGGGTGAAGTTCTTCCTTAAGGTTTATTTTGAAGAGATGCTTTTTTTGCGGATTTTCACAAAAAAAATTATGAGAAATTGACCACAGTTATAAACTGCACTGAAAATCACTACAATTATACTAATATACAGAGTATATTCAAATATGTATAAGAAATACTTTTTAAGGAGTATTAAAGGAGTCTATGGAGGTTATCTATACAGATTTATAAGTCAAACAAACAAATTCAATTTGGAAGGGAATGGCCAGGAGAATTTGAGTACACAATAAGGTTTATCCTTTCCAAAAAAATGGACTTATGGAAAATATATTCTGGTTCTTACCTATACTTTCGCTTTCCTGGATTTCAAAAGTGGTAATAGCTCCTGGACACACTGGAGGGTTGTCATTGATGTCTCCTACATTGACCACAATTTCTAGGGCTCTTGCCACAAGAACGCCATTATGATTTTTTGCCATTGCAGCAAACACATACTGAAAAACAATATGTGGCATATGTTAAAATATAAATTACATTGACCGGAAATACATTTATCACTTAGCGGTATCTATAAATGACATGAAGAAAAAGAAAATGACGGGAAAGGATTACATGGGAAACATGCAATATTGTTCATATATATTGTGTGTCATTAGACTGTACAAAATGCAGAGTTCTAAAGCTGCATTAAACGAAAATGCATCTGCTTTGAAGATAGCTAAAATAATTAATAAGTCAAATGCAATCCTTATAAAATAATCTGATCGTGAATACATTTTGCTTTCCATCATCAAGACAAAAAGAACAAAAGAAATATGATTTTTCAGCCTATACATGTTCCACAATAGCCACTGGCAGCTATGGGCATGCTTGGACATGTAGTTCCACACTACCTTGGACCACTGGGTAGGATACATGTCACTCCAGTGATCCCTACTTTTTACTATGCTCTTTCCCTGGCATTCACTGCCTCAGAGTTTTCATTTTTACCAGTTTAAGTCATCAAGTTGATGATGATGATAACTGGTGTATCCTTAGCTTTGGTGCTCGTACGTTACTTTCAGTTCAAAATGATGCCATTGTTGCCAACAATTTAAAATAACTTCCAGGGACACTTTCCTGCTGTCTTGGTGTACCTTGGAGCACTATAATTCCCCTTACCTCCTGTTAATGTAATTAATTGTAACATACTTTTTTCAACAAAAATACTTCTCCTCAATGAATTTTAACTTATGAAGCCGAGTATCTCTGAGTCCATTGGGGGGACACTAGGGTATTGAGTGCAGCTAGGATCAAAAGGCACTTTAAATTTTAACAATTAAATGTAGCTCCTCCCTTTTCCCCTCTATACCCCCTCCTGCGTAGCAATCATCAGTAATTTTTTAATTAAGCCCAACAGGACAGAGTGGGAGAAATACAAAAACCAGGAGAGGAGAACCAAAGTGTAAAAGTGTTAACATCCTGTCACGACTGTCCTGATAGAGCAATGGATCCCCGGACTCTGACACAGTAACAGCGGTAGCTCAGAGAGGCAGCGGATGGCGAGAACCGAGGCTGACACGATACAGGTAACTCAGGTGATGGTAGAGGAGTCACTGGAACAATGGGTTTAGTGCTGGAGCGGGGCAGACTGATACCACGTAAGTAACTTGGGACGGCTGCAGAGAAGTCACAGGAACAGCGGTAGCCCAGAGAGGCAGCAGATGGAGAGAACCGAGGCTGACACGATACAGGTAACTCAGGTGATGGAGGAGTCACTGGAACAGCAGGTTCAATGCTGGAGTAGAGCGGCTGATACCACGTAAGTAACTTGGGACGGCTGCAGAGAAGACACAGGAACAGCGGTAGCTCAGAGAGGCAGCAGATGGAGAGAACCGAGGCTGACACGATACAGGTAACTAAGGTGATGGAGGAGTCACTGGAACAGCAGGTTCAATGCTGGAGTAGAGCGGCTGATACCACGTAAGTAACTTGGGACGGCTGCAGAGAAGTCACAGGAACATCGGTAGCTCAGAGAGGCAGCAGACGATGAGAACAGAGGCTGACACGATACAGGTAACTAAGGTGATGGTAGAGGAGTCACTGGAACAGCGGGTTTAATGTTGGAGTAGAGCAGACCGATACCACGATGAAAACAGGAGCCAGATCCTAGAGCACAGGAAGTGAGCTGAAGAACAGGCAATAGGCAGGTCTACCTGGGAGGTTTAAATAGCGCTCCATGATCCCGCGGCCAATTAGGGAAGATAGGAGTTTCCAAAGGTGGAGTGCGATACTGAACATGCGCAGAGCAGACTGCCAATGATACATGTGAGCAACTAATGCCGGCATTACTGCTTATGAGAAGAGGGTAACGGTACAAATGCCTGCAAGCGGGACCGAGGCGTGACACATCCGGTATCCCTCAATGCACTAGGAGAAAAGAATTTAACGTAAGTTATTTTCTCTTTCCTCCTATTGGGTGACCCCCTAAGGGTCACCAAATCCATCTTGCAATAGACACATTGGACACTGGCCAACCCTTCTCATAGGCCCCATACAGGACCAAAAGATGTTCAGTCTTGCGAATATTATAAGTCCTCTGAACATAGGTCCTCAGAACCCTGACCACATCCAAATATTGAAGAGGACCTTTCTTCATCTGGAGACCTACTGTGGACCAAGGCCGGAATCACTATATCCTAGTTAACGTAAAATCTAGTAACCACTTTAGGCTTTAATGTGTAAATAAGGTGAAGCTGCCAAGGGACTGACATGACATCTACTAAGACTGCCCTTGGGTCTCTTGCCCTTGGACAAAACAGGTTCACTTTGTGGTTGAACTGTGATGCCATCATATCAACGTCCGGTTGACTTCATCTATTCACAATCTGGTGAAAGACCTCTGGGGGAAGAGACTATTCTCCTGGGTGAACAGTCAGCCTGCTCAAGAAATCTGCCTCCCAGTTGTCTACACCTGGGATGAAGACTGCCATGATGGCCTGGACATTCTGTTCCGCCCCACCAAAAATCCTACTGATAACTTCTTGTCCCTCCTTGGTAGCTGAGGATTGCCACATTGTCTAACTATAGCTTTACATATGCTACCCACAGCAAATATTCTGCACCGACTAAAGAGCGGAACACTGCTCGCAATGCTAAAATGTTTATTGGGAGCTTTGACTCCTCCAGAGTCCAAAGACCCTAAAAGCGGGCCTGAAGAATGACAGTTCCCCAACCCCAAAGGCTGGTGTCCGTAGTCACCAAAGTCCACTCTCAGATGGAGAACAGGTGACCACTGCTGAGGTTCTCTCTCCTCAGCCACCAATGGAGCGAGTGATGCACCCTCGAGGAAAGGCGGATAACCTGGCTGGACAGACAAAAGTGGGATTTTTTCCACTTGGAGAGAAGTTCTAATTGGAACTCTCTAACATGAAACTGGGCAAATGGTACCGTCTCGAAAGTTTAAACCATCTTCCATAGTACAGAAATATATAGAAGTCTGTCTGTGACTTCACTATATTCCGTAAGGATATAATCTTGTCCGCTGGTAAAAACACCCTCTGTTTATGGTTGTTGAAGTACAGACCCAAAAAGATCATCTGCTGTGACTGTGTCAGTTTGGACTTTTGGAGATTTAGAATCCACCCATGGGATTCTAAAGTCTGAGCAGTCTCCGATACGTGAGCTTGAAGTACAGCTGGCGATTCTGCTTTTATCAACAGATCGTCCAAACAGAAAATAATCTTTATTCCCCTGGAGCATGGCAGAAATGCCATGACCACCATAATCTTGGTGAAAACTCTTATGGCCGTGGCCAGACCAAAGAGAAGTGCCTGAAATTGGTAGTGGTGTGACTGAACAGCAAACCTAAGCAGACAATGATGTCCTTCCCAAATAGAAATGTGTAGATAAGCATCCTTGTTATCCAAGGACACCATATGCTCGTCCTTTTCCATGCTGTTCCCTACCAATTTCATGGAATCCATCTTGATTCTGTCCACCTTGAGTTGGGTTTAGGGTTTTCAGATTCAAGATGTGCCTGAATGAACTGTCTGCTAGTTGAACAGGAAATAGGTTTGAGCAAATTCCCAAACCTTTCTGGTTGTCCTGAACCGTAGCAATCACGCCTGAAGAAATCAGAGCTTGAATGGCCTCTCACAAAGCAAGATGTTTTGTCTTGTCTGCGGGGTGCCCCGGGTTGAAAAATCTTCTGGGCGGGGATCCAGGAAGGTCTATAATGTATCCTCGTGCCAAAATCCCTCTCACCCAGGCATCTGTAGTGGACTCTAACAACCGGTTCCAAAAGAGAAGTAAATGGGCTCCCACCACTGATGATTCTGTTTGGGCAGAATGCCCATCATGCTGAAAGCTTGCCAGGGAACCTGGGCATCTGATCGCCCAAGTCTGTTGCCCCCACTGCAAGTTTCCTCTTTGGGTATTGACTCCTAGATTTCCTTGCAGGAAACTCCCCTACAAATCGAAAGCAGCAAAACCTGGACTCTCTAGTTCTTGGAGCATTAATGGGACAAAAATCACTCCTGAGGCCTGGCTGATCATTTTGAAAAGCTTGGACCAAAATAATACACCCCCAGAGACAGGAAGTGACTCTAGAGATCATTTAGACTTGACATCAGCTTCTCAGGCTTTAAGCCAGAGAGTGAGACAAGCCAAGATTGTTGAAGCTGATATCCTAGCTCCAGTCAGTCCAGCATCTAGAGTCGCATCCCCCAAATACTCTGTAGATCCTTGAATTTATTCCACTAAAGGCAACAATTCAGGCCCCGGGCTACCAGATTTCAGGCCTTCTGAAAGCTGTTCTGACCACCACTCTATCGCTGTTAAGAAATATGGTAATCACTGCAGCATGCATCAGTCAACAACGGATTGCACCCTGATGTACGAAGTGTTTGGTGATCACCACTGTATACCAGATATGTTACCAGTGTCCTCTCCCTGTCAGGTGACAGTGGATTACGTTCACATGTGCTTAGAAAATTGTTGATCACCGCTACATGTCAGATCTATGACCGGCATACTTTCCCTGTCAGCCAGCGGTAGTTGGTGCCCTGATGTGTTTAGTTATGCAGTGATCACCACCGCATGTCTGATCTGTTACCAGCATTTCTCCTTATTAAGCGGCAGTGCATTGTACTAAGCCTTGAGTATATGCAGGATGTTCGCCGCTACGCTCTAGACTAGTTTCCTAACAACAAGAGTAGCATCCTCTCCTCCCACGCATCTGGCGCCTCATTGATTCAACTGGTTGCTATGTATGTTTATCTTCAGCTCTCAGTCTGGCAGAGTCAGTTGTGCAATCACTTACTGCGCTCATGCAGCTAATCAACTTGCAATATCTCATTGGTTCTGCTGGCTTTACAAACCCTTTCCTGTTACCATACCAGTGCTGGTGTTAGTTCCTGCTTGACCTAGTGTACCTTGTATCCTGATCTCTTCTATTCTCAGTGTTAGACCTGGATTGCTTAAAGGATTCTCTCTCTTCTCCTACCCCTGACCTTGGCTTGCTAAATGGATCGGCATATACTGTATATCTCTACCTGCCCTGACCCCTGGTTTGTTTAAAGAAACTGCTTTCTTTTCCTGCTCCCGACCTTGGCTTTTAAAGGATTCTGCAAGTATATCTCTACCTGTCCTGACCTCTGGTTTGTTAAAGGAACTGATGTCCTCTCCTGCTCCTGACCTTGGCTTGTCTATCACTCTGCATTAAGCCTTGCCTGTCTGAATCTCAGTTTACTCTGCTGTTACCATCTAGGTTGCTCACCACCTCCGACTGTGTTCTGTCCACTCCACTGGACAATAGTGAGATAAACAACTACTACTACTTGAGCTTAAGTCCTGGGGGCAACTGAGTAATGTGGGATATATATAATACCTCGGAATGGGCGCTGCTAAAAGTGAACATCTCGCAAAGCGGTTCTAGTAGTTGAGGATCACATGCTATATAGAACATGTTAACCCATGCAGAGGATAAATGGGTCACAAAGAGGCTCCTGCAGCCACAAATGTAGATTTAAGCATGTTCTCAACCTTACGGTCAGCACCATTCTTAATGTTCGCTGCAATTGTGGTAATCGCCAAAGAGACATCAACCCTAGGAGATACTTCCCACTTAACCATATCATCCTCAGGAAAAGGATAACAATGTTGTAGCTTACAGAAGACCTGGAACTTATGGTTTGGTGTGGTACATGCCTCACTCAGCCAATATATTTTTCTTTGCCTTCCTTTTAAATAGCGAAGTTTCTGAAATATCCAGAACCTCTGTGTCTTGGATGTCCAATACCAGGTACACAGCCTGGATCAGATCATCTACTCCCTGTCTGCTATAAGGATCTTCTTCAAAGTATGAATCATTCTCTAGATCCAAACCACCAACTACTCCGTCCCCCTCTTTGGAGAACTTGTCAGAATCTGACTCAAATTCATGCTGGGGAAGAAACACCTCTACATTGTGAGAGGTCAGAGGGGTTGCAGTATCCAACATCTTTTCTAAACAGGAGAAAACCCTGGCTAATCCCTGCACAGATGTTGCAAGGCTTCTTGCCCATAGTGGCTGCTACTGGGATGCCTCCATGGAACCTATTTGCCCCTCGCTAGGCATGACCAAAGGTGACACAAGTCCATCAGAATCTACCCTTGAACCTGGGGGATTCTAAGTAGGACTCCTCTCACGAGAACAGGTCAGCTGAGCAATCTTAGCAATCACACTGACTAAGGATTTAAACCAGGTTTCTGCCACATTGGTACCAGAGCCTTCTGGCGTACATGGCACATGATGCTCAGGCTGGCAGGCTGCACATAAGACATCCATGCCTGACTGTCCCAGAGGTGATTTACCATGGCATTTACAACATGTAAAAATCTTTACAGAAGTCATTTTCACAGCCTTCGCTCTGGAGGAAATCCCCTTGTCAAATGTAGCAGAAGGGCAGAGAATATAGAAAACAATAAAAGAACACCATCAAACAAAAGAAAGTGAACCTGTTTAACAGACCCAAGCCCAGTAAACTGAATTAAATTTCACTTATAAACCACCCTCAACTACTACTCACAACACCAAGGCCCCCAGGCCCCATATCAAGGTGGCTGCCATCCCAAAGGATGGCCCCTTCAATCAAATTAGTGCCAATCAGGGGCTTACTGTAATAACCCCTACCTGACCTGGGCCCAGGCTAATATAAAGATTGATCACAAATATAAAAAAATTAAATCATACAGTCACTAAACTTGTAGCCTCACTGCGGCTTTAATTAAAACCTCTCTCCCGACACTATACTGGGAGAGAAGTCTCTTACCTTGAGCCGCTCTCCACTGCCTCCTGCAGTCACTGCACGAAACCCGTGGTCACTACCTGCCTGAGACTGCAGTGACCAGTTCCCCCAGAGCAATCAATCGATGGGAGAGAGGAGGCGGCATTGGAGGCACAATCCCGCACCTCTGCTCCCTGCTCCAGCATTGCACAGCTGTCCATGCTGTGTGATGCGCTATTATCTTCATAGCTGGGGCCTGGATCCTTGACGGAGCGGTTGATCAATCGCCACTATGCGGCTTTTAAAAAAATAAACACCTTAAAATCCGCTAAAGCAGCTGCTAAAATGGCCCTCGCTCTATGGGCACTTTAAAAAACTGATGATTGCTCAGGCAGGCGCAGGGTATAGAGGGGGAAGGGAAGGAGCTACAATTAAATGGTTAAATTTAAAGTTCCCTCGCTCCTGGCTACACTCAATACCCCAATGTCTGGGGTAACCCAATTGGAGGAAAGAGAAATAGAAATATTACCTGGGGAAAAACAATGGTAGAACAAATCTTTAAAGCTTCACTACAACCTACATAAAATATTTTACTAACTTACTGCTCCCCCCTTGCTGGAGCCCCAGATGTTGGTACGTGAAGGTGTCATTTCAAAGGCTCCTCCATTCCTCTTACAGCCCATACTTGCCAACTCTCCCGGAAAGTCCGGGAGACTCCCAAAATTTGGGTCAGTCTCCCGGGGGAGATGGCATTTCTCCCGCATCCCGGATTTCACAGAGGAATCACACCATTTTGGAGGGCGGGAGGGGGCGGGACGAGGCTAATCGTGTCATTTTGGCCCCGCCCCCCGCGGCGCAAATTACGTGTTTGCGGGGGCGGGGCCAAAATGACGCGATTGGCCTCGTCCCACCCCCTCCCGCCCTCTAGTCACGCCCCCTCTCCCGGAAACAAGTTTCCGGGGGTTGGCAACTATGTTACAGCCTGAACATAAAAAGGTGCGGGAGGTGTGCAGTCATAGCTTGTGATTGGTCCTCCTGCTCACGCCACCTCCTCTGCTACCAAAGGTAGTGTACTCAAGTACTTTTATGGTTCAGTATTACAGAAACGGCACTAGTGATGGGAAATCTAGTTCATTTTGAAGATTAGTTTATTCTGATCTAGTTCACACAAAAGATTAGTTTAAAAGATTAGTTCATTTGGCTCATTTGACTCAGTAGTTCATTTGGCTCATTTAGTTCATTTGGCTTATTTCACTCATGTGACTCAGTAGTTCATTTGACTCATTTAGTTCATTTAGCTCAGTTAGTTCAGTTATACCACTAGCTCTGGAACACTGCTGAGAAAAGTGATTGGAGACATAGATCTAGTCTATTACACATGCTGCAGGCATATCTACTACTACCTCATTAGATGAGTTATAGTCCTGTTAAAATGATCCGATAATTTTAATATGTAAGATCATTTTTAATATTTTATAAAGGGCAATCACTTATACAAAGACTAGTAGTGACATGTTGAGCTCTGCAAAGTTAATTACATTTTCATTATTATTTATTGCTTCCATAATATGCAAATGAAAAAGACCCAAAACAGGCATCACATCATTGGGTTCGGTGCCAAAATGGTGCAATCCCCGGCCCCTACGCCCATACCCCGCTCCAGGAACTCCCAGATGTAACCAACATAATGTTGGCAATTATGACTAATTAGCTTCTGTCATTTATCTAGCAGAGTCTATAAAATGGCAGAAAATGATTAGTTGCTATGGGCAACATTTCCACTTTATCTCTCTTGAAGGTTTAATACATCTCCCCTGTATATATGGTGCAGTAAACAGAACTACAGTATATAGCATTCAGCACTCAGCAGTGCACTGTGTCTTGAGCTGACAGAGAAGGGAATGTATCCTGTGACTCATGAGCTAAATAATCTAAATGATTCAAAAGATGCAGACGAGTGAAAAGATTCAGATGAGTGAAATGAGTCAGAGAGTCATATGAGTCAGAATAGTCAAATGAACTAGATGAACTATTGAACTCCTGAGCCAGGAGAATGACTCATCATCATCATCATCATTTATTTATATAGCGCCACTAATTCCGCAGCGCTGTACAGAGAACTCATTCACATCAGTCCTTGCCCCATTGGAGCTTACAGTCTAAATTCCCTAATATAGACACAGACAGACAGAGAGGGAGACAGACAGACAGAGAGGGAGGGAGAGATTAGGGTCAATTTTGATAGCAGCCAATTAACCTACCAGTATGTTTTTGGAGTGTGGGAGGAAACCAGAGCACCCGGTGGAGACCCACGCACACACAGGGAGAACATACAAATTCCACACAGATAAGGCCATGGTCGGGAATCTAACTCTTGACCCCAATGCTGTGAGGCAGAAGTGCTAACCACTAGGTCACTGTGCTGCCCCATGGATCACAGTTCTGTGATCAGCTCCTCAGAGTCTCACACAATGTCTGAGCACAGCAGTGCCACCTTTGGCAGTTTAGAGGTACTGACTCATGAGCATTAAATGAGAGAGCTGAATAGAAACAAAAGAGCCAGTGTGAATGAGACAGTGAGTGAGGCTGCTGGAGCTGCTCTGCTTTATCTCTAACTCCTCCCACTTGTTTTAGTTCCTGGTGAACTAATCTTTGCCAGAGCTGTGAACTGAATGAATTAGTTCACTTTGAAGATTAGTTCATTTGAACTAATCATTCGTGAACTACCCATCACTAAATGGCAGGGCTCTAGGGAACATGGCTGCACGTAACAGCTCCTAGGGTTGTAGTAAAATACTTTATGTAGAACAGCCCCTGGACATTGCGGACAGTAGGCAATTATATATACATAAATACAGTTGCAACTCCGAAGTTTGTTTCTGAAACAGTTTGCAGTAAATCTAATGGCAAGCATCCAAGGCTGGATTTCATGTTGGGCACAGTAGACGAAAACCAGAGGGTGAGAATTGACTTTTTCACTGAGCAGTGCATAGCAAACACTTATTTTCTTTCATAAAGAAGGATGAATGAACTGTGGAAATTCAAAATGTCAACTAATAAAGCACACTTTTAGGGTGCCCAAGATTATGTGCCTATAGGTTACAATGATACACATCCAACAAACAAAAATATTAGAGGATCAATAATATAAAAAAAGGAGGTTTTCATGATGAGCAGAGATTTAACACTGTAGTGGACTGAGTTCATTTAAGCCCTAGACATTATTCTAACAATAGTCCACTTTGTCCTTCAAATTAAACTTAGACAATGCCTGGGTAATGCTGAGCAGGAATTAGCATTACCATTCCTGGCCAGTATCGCCGAGGCAGTGACTATCGAGCAGTTGTCTCTACGAGATTTTAGTGTTAATCATAGTGATAAGTGGCATTCTATCTAATTAATTAAAAAAAACAGCCCTATCGGCATTTATTACTAAATTGGCCCATTTGACAGACAAGTTGTAAATCCGTCAGACTTAGTTAAATGGGTAAAGATATCACGGCTCTGGTAACTTTCAGGGACACATTTTTACTAGGGATAGATAAGGCACCAATGGGTATGGTGCAGGAGTTTGGATAATTAATAAAATATATTTATAGTAAGAATTTAAAAGATAGGATAAAGGGATAATAAGTGGCAACAGGGCCTACGTATAAACGTTTTCAACAGGCGTTTCAGGGTGCATACCTCTGCCCTAAATGTGAGCATTTGTCCCATCTAGTAGCTCACATTAGAGATCTGGAGGAACAAAATGCAGCAATGAGCGATACTGACATCCTTGGGAGGAGTCTCCTGCTCAGGTGGGTAGACAAGGCAGATGGAGAAAGGTCACAGTATGAACAGGTAAGGAAGAGCTTCTTTCCATAGCTAGAAGGAGTGGGCAGGGGTCTAAGAAAAAAGGAAGGCCAGTTCCTGTGTTTGTTTTGTCGATCCAGTGGAGGGGGCAGCCTGGGCTAAATCTTGAATTCTGGCGAGGGATGAGGTGATCAGAGTGGAGGAGAGGAGACAGTCATTGGCCGATCGCAGGGAACAGGAGTGTGAATGGAGAGGAGATTGGAGTGGGAGAGGACCTTGTAGATGAGGGTGAGGAGTTATAAAAGGTTCCTGTAGGAGAAGGGGAGCCAGTGTAAGACAAGCAGAGAAGGGAGGCAGAAGAAGAGTGGTGTGAAAGGAAGATAAGTCTCGCAGCCGAGTTGAGTATAGAGCAAAGGGGGGGGGGGGTGAGGTGGGAGCGGGGAAGGCCGGTGAGGGGAAGGTTACAGTAATTGAGACGGGAAATGATGAGTGCATGGATAATGGTTTTGGTGACATTCTGAGATAGGAAGGGCCAGATGCAGGCGATGTTGCGTTGTTCGAAGATACAGGACTGGACCAGAGACTGAATGTGGGGGGCAAAAGAGAAAGAGGAGTCAAGGGTGACACCCAGGCTGCGGGGTTGGGAAACAGAAGAGATGGTGGTGTTGCTAACAGTGATAAAGAGATCAAGGTGGGATGAAAATTTAGAGGGAGGGAAGACAATGAGTTCGGTTTTGGCAATGTTGATTTTGAAAAAAACGTGAGGACATCCAAGAGGAGATGGCAGAAAGGCAGTCAGATACACAAAGGAGGAGAAGGGGGACAGGGGAAGAGATGTAGAGTTGAATGTCATCAGCATAAAGGTGATCCTGGAGATCGAAGGAAGTGATGAGATCACCCAGGGAGGTAGTATACAGTAGCCATACTTATATTTATTATACAAGATGTTATATGATATTTATTACCTGATCCTGCTCTTCTCTGTCCAGCGGTTCAGTTACATTAATATCCCCATTTTGATCAATGGTAAAAGGAAACCTCTGAAATTTGTCTCGTTGGTGCAGTTCATATATGACACTGTTATCATTCCACCTGACCTGAAGAATAAAGAATAAAATAAGTTACTGTGTTGTGTGTTTTACTAATCACTATATTTCAATAGTTTGAAGTATGAACAATATAACGAAAGGTTAAACTTTTGACTGCGCGATAAAGAGCTTACTAAAATCCCACAAACCGCAACCAGTTTCCCAAAACAATCACGAAGTAAACGATATATAATGGCTGCAACCAAAAAAAAAAAGGACAGAATGGGTAAAGTGTGCAACTGTAAAACAGGGAAAATAAAAAGAGGTGGCTCGAATTTACAATTCAGGGTGACATGGAAACTAAACTATGTTTTAATTTTCCTAAAATGATGCTTAGTCTGAAAACACTAGCACTACAAGTGCCAGCATGCACATAGGTACAAGTGCATGCTCGCACATATACAGTATAAATGGTGGCCTCATCATGAAATAATAAGTGTTGCCCCATCATAATTGATTATTGCCCTGTTTGCAGTCAAATAATATTGCACTCTTAATTTAATTGTAAATTAATATTGCCCCATAACTTAATTACAAATTAATTTTGCCCCTATACATTCATTTAAAATTAATTTTACCCCTTAATTAATAAATAATGCTTGCCCAATAATTCATAAATCACCGTTGCCTCCTGTTATGCTTTGAACAGCAGGCTGTTTGATCCATCTATTATTTGTTTGATCCATGTTGCCTATCAGAACCGCCTCTATTTTTCTGCCTTTTTTTCCATCACTTCTTTTTGGCAGCCAAAACCGCTGCTTGATAAATCCCATGTTTTCTTTGTATTCTTATCATGGCTTAAAGTCGGGAAAGTGATTTCTAATGTGGCACTTTTGAAAGAAGCGACTTTCCAGCAGTATTCTATCAGTCGGCCCTTTCATACATCCTCATTTTTCAAAACCGCCAAAAAAACACCAAAAAATGACGATTTTTCAACTGCAGCTCGGTACATTCCCCCCTTATTCTCATTGTTTAGCATCATTATTTAGCTTATCATGGTTATATATTTTTTCACCTTTTCAGTTATTATAAATGCATTTGTTGATCTCTAAGAATGAAGAAGTTGAAAAAAATACTGTTCTTCTCACAAAGCAGTAACAGAATCAGCGGTCAGGCAGCTTTGGCTCTTGAAACACACGTCTGGTTACATTTTCCATTGCGTGGATCGTTTTACAAACTCTGCTTTCAAATACCAAAACATTGCTCTCACTCACTGCTCTGCCCCTGTATACCATAAGACATGTGTCATGACTTTCTCTTGCTTAAACACACTCTGATCAGTACTCCCAGTGCATTATAGATCTGTTGCAATATAGTACTTTTGCCATTGGGTACAATGCAAGTTTACAAGCGGCATGCGGGAAACAAGTATTTGTACTTGTTAAAATAAAAACGTTCCTCCAATTCCTTGACGGGCCATACAACTTTGCATTGCTCCTGGTCCTCTAGAGGGGGGCCAGAGGAAACGTTGGACACCCCACACCTAGTAATGCCTGGCTCAATGCTATGTAACATTGAGGCCCTCCTGGTACTCCAGGCCGGTGGGTAACAGGTTAATAAACTAAATCTTGTGCCCTCTTAGTAATTGGAATAACCAATTCTGCCCCCATTGTTCTCATAGTATTATTATTATCATTTATTTGTTAGGCGCCACAAGGTTTCCG